>NC_054547.1:8445192-8645192 GCF_017654505.1 Polyodon spathula | reverse complement strand
GTTCTATGTGGTGTTTATTGCTAAAGTGGGTATAAAACCAGAAGAATTATTTTATGTATACCATCTGTCGATTTACCTCACACAGGGCTTGCTGCGATTTACATTGTAATGCATTCATTGACAGATATTCCAGACAACAGAATGCATTCTCAGCAGTACAGGTAGCTGCTGCAATTGCCTTGTGATATAATTAATTGGTCAAATCTGTTCTGATTTATTACTGGAATTCATCTCCACCTTTAGAGAAATAGACTAATTTAAAAGTTCAACAAAGATTTGCATTGCTGAATATTTGCATTCCTGATGAAGATATTTAGAATCCCCAAGAGAAATATTAAATGAAAAATAAGCTTGCAGATAGGGAAAACCCTAAGGAATGCTTCCATATAGAATGCCCACGAACCCTAATCCTGACAATGATGTGCACAAAAATAACTGCTGTATGAAATTGCTGTACATGGTGCATGTTTGTTTTCATTGAGAAATTCTAAACTGCAACCTTCTGACTCAAAAGTGAAGGTATTCACAGGGTGAACTTCGGTATACATCAACTTCTCTCACCTTATCCTAATTAAAGATTTCTAATTAAAGCTGAGAATCAGGTCTGCTTTATAAAAGAGCATGCATAAGGTATCTACTGCTGGTAGGAAATCCAGTCAAAGCGACTTGAAGGTTGCTGCTCTTCAGCACCAGAGACTGCCCTTCGGGAAGTCTGAAGCTGTTTCAGGGCCGTACATTTCACAGCACGGGCCACTTTGTTTACTTTAATGACTGTCTCAGAGGAGATTAGGGAATGAAAATGTGAAGGAAAATAAAAAAGTTTAACAAATTTGATGAAGTCAAGGTACTTCTTCTACTTATAGAAATATAATAATAGCTTTTTTTTTTTTTAATCTATAAATGTATAATTTCACAGAAGACATGAGACCTGAAGGGGAGTAAAATAAGCTTATTCAAACCTTTTTGGGGCTCTTTGTTAAGGTACCAATTGCAAAGTGTATGACGATAATGTGACATAGACAGTTACTCTATGAGTGTTAGGAGTAACCACAACTCCCATTTTTGTCTGCTTCAAATCATGGCCCTATAGGGGAAAGGTTATTTACCTTTTCGTCAGTGTTTTATTCGCTACAGCAGCACAACGGAGTCCTAATTTCAACCTGGCAGGAACTCTTTCAAATGACATTGCAGGATGATTGTATCCTCCACTAGAGCGAAGAACCTTAGTGTTACTTTGGACCTTTGATTTCAATATTAATTCTATCAGAATAGAGTTTTTATCATTTGAGAAATGTTGCCAAATTAAAATTTATATTGGATGTGAGGGATTCAGAGATGTTGATACATGCAATTATAACTTATCGTCTTGATTATTGCAATTGTTTGTTTGTTGGTATACCTGCCACTAAACTCAGAAAGGTTCAGCTTGTTCAAAACGCAGTTGCCTGACTGCTTTCTGATACTCGTTATTCTCAACACATTACTCCAGTGCTTAGGTCCTTACATTGGCTACCATTGAGCTACCGAATTGATTTAAAAGTTGCTGTAAGAACTTTTGTAAGAACTTTCATGGATTAGGGCCATCCTATCACCAAGAACTGTTAACTGTATATTCCTAGTTGTTCTTTGAGAACAGAAAATGCAGAACTTTTAAAAATTCCAAAATGTTGTCTTAAAACAGAGCTTTTTGCTGTTGTACACCTCAGCTGGAGCTCTGTTCTGATTACCATTAAGCAAGCTGAAAAACTGGATTATTTTAAATCTAAATTGAAAACATACTTTATATACATGAGCTATTTTATTTTGCTTTTAACTTTGTACAGTGCTCCGAGGTGCCTTGGTGTTAAGGGTGCAATATAAAAATACATTTGCATTGTATTTCTATTTGTATTGTATTGTACCCACAGAGCCACAAACTGAAGGAAAAGAGCCATTGGATTTATAGATTTATCTTGGTCCTTGTATTTAAGAATGAAAAATTGATTGAATTGAAGGAGAATCTATGATACTTCCTTGAACTGAGAAAAAAATAGTTCTCCAAATCCTTTCAATGCTGAATTGTCAGCCTTAGGATTTAATCTAAATCCTCCTGCTGGAAGCTGGGAGCTGGCTGCTGGCTGTTGTCTTTTAAGAATACATTTCCTGGTATTTGATTCCATAGTCTCGTATCTCGTAAAGCACTATGTGATGGTGGTCCACTATGAAAGGCGCTATATAAAAATAAAGATTATTACTATTATTATTATTATTATTATTATTATTATTGGCGCCAAGTTTTCAAATGACTATAGAAATATACCTATTGAATGCTAACATATTTTAGTACAATAATAAGGTATTATTTTATTTTTTTTTACATTTCATTCCTATGACTTTATCTTAACTTAATGCACTGACACATGATATTTGATTACAAAAAAAAAAATCAGATGCCAAATAAAATTGGCAACAAGTTAACTATTTTCTTTATCAGTATCATGTTTTTTATGCTTCAAGAATACTTCAGTATTTCTCAACACACAATAAATTTGTACTGACAATGTGCGAGACTCATGAGATTCATATTGCAGTTTACAGTGTAAATCAGAATACAGAATATTTTCGACATCCTCAGATACAGCAATATCTGGGCTGAATATGAAATATGAAGTACGTCTTTTATGAAAAGAGTGTTAACGCAACATTAGTAAACAATACAAACAGCCAGTGGTCTCATTTATGCAGAGTGGATTATGCTTACAGTTGTTGCCAAAGCAGTAATTGTATTTGATTGTTGAGAGTGTAGAATTTGCATTCTCCGTTGCCTTGTTCCTCCCTATAGCTGTTTGTAAGTATGTTTTTTGATTATCTGTTGAGACACGTTAAACACCCCGAAAATTGCTAAGCATGTATTCTTCCACCATAGCTGCTTAATATTTTTTGTTTTGTTTTGTTTTTGTCCCTGATGTAGGCATGTACTAGAACCATTTAAAATGTGTACATATCTCTCTTGTCATATTGCTGAATATCAGTTGCAGGTATACTGGTGACAACCCTTTTGATTGTGTAATTTAAAGAAAAGGTGATGTTGACAATGAAATCTCTGCTGTACACCAGTCAGTATTTTGGTGCAATCATTTGTTGACAGAAAATGTACATACAACACTCTCTTCAGTATGTGTGATGCAGAGCCAGGCACCTTACTACTAGAAAATGTAACCACTTATTTGTATTTGAAATGTATTGAAATTACCATGTTAAGTATTGTTTATTTTGAATATATATATAATGTAAGTCCATTCAATATGACCTTTAACTTTATCTTTAGTACTTTCCACAGTCCAATAAGGTCAGCACAGTTATTTCTAATGTATCTTTCTTAACTATTGTGCATTGCAATACGGCAGCTTTCAGAGGCAAAGCTCTGCTACTGAAAACCCCATTTCAATGGCCAGTAAAAAAAGCATTTTACACAAGTCATTTTTCTTGTGTAAAAGTCTCAAGTTTAAAAAAAAAAAAAAAAAAAAGAAAAAACACTCACATGGAAACCCCATGATTGGAAACACACTCCTCCTCTGTAGATAAACAAAATACCTTAGGACAGGATCAGGATCTGTACAATGCTTTATTTTTTAAAGACAACAAAACTTATTGTTCAAGGAAACATATTCTGCTGTATTGCACCTGTTAAGTCTAGGGCTTTTTTTACACCTGTAGCCCTTATAGCCACTGTGTAGACTCAATGGATGCAATACTAGAGCCATTTATTTTTAATACAGAGGCCATAAGTTTGCTGTCTCTGGGGGCCTGTTTGAGCAGTGGCTTAAACAAGAGTTTAGCGAGGGAGGCAAAAGCAATTGCATCTGTGACTGGCAGAGCGTTGGGCTGATTTAAACAGTGTTGAAGTGTCAAGAATAATGGATAGGGAGACATTGAGAGGCACAGAAATAACCCAGTAGGCACAGAAAGAAACTGTTCATTCTTGGAGCGAAGTACGCAGCCAATCAATTCCTTCAATTTGCAACATCTTTATTACACATAATCTATGCAAATGCTGCACTTCAGCAGTTATCTTTGGGCAAAACTGTGAGGTAATTGGTTGGAACCCATGCAAATGCTTCTCATAACGATAAATTGTGCATTTAAACAACAATAAGTAGTCTAAGGAATAGCAGTCTAGTCAAGTCTTGCTGTTCTGTAATAAGGCCTTGAAGTCAGAGTTGCTATATGCTGGAGGGTTTTAGAATTCTTACACTTGCTCTGAACACATTCCTTGCAGTCAGGAGCAAGTACATCTGTGACCAAAGGTTTTGCATTACCCTATTGAATTAAACATATGTTGCTTCTTAAATTAGAATGAAACCTGCTAAATAATGTTACGCTAACATATTGAATTACATACTGCTTTGTAGTTTTTTATATACTTAGTTTTCTATATAATATAGTTTTCAATGTAAGTGAAAAATGTGACATTTTGAAATTAACATGAAATACTGTACTACTGTTATGGCTTCTGGTAGACTTTTGCAGTATCATTTTGTAGTTGTTTTTTTTTTTATACATGATGTTAAATAAAAGATCAAAAATTATGATAAGGTTAATATAGTTGAAATATGTTCAATACACACACCTTACGTAAACAGCTGTAGCAACAAATGGGAACATGTAACACAATGAAATAAAAAGGTCATCATGTAGCCTTTAATTTGCAATCACTCAACAAAGTTAATTTGGAATGAGAGGTTGAATTTTAATTTTTAATAGTAATGTTTTCATAAGGTGCTCAAGCTGCATTTCAATAAACAAAAAACAAATTTATATTTTTCTGTATTTAGCCTCGATAGGAGGGTATCTAGACATCACAGATTTCATTAAAGACTAAAATTGAATTGAATTGCTTCCACATCACCTTGCACAGACAAAGTCGTTCAGTTTTTCAGAATACAAATGAGTGGATTCCTCAGTATACTGTGAATACTAAAGATAAGACATGAAGTCAGCAGAAACACTGCTCTGGACTGAAGGATCATCTCGTAGCAGTGTAGTGTGACTTTGTACAATGTGGTCAGAAGGAGCTGGATGGAGCAGAGATGAATGAACTGTGCCCTTGCGGTCTTCTGAATGTCTCCTCACGAAGGCTTCTCATTAGTGCTTGTCAAGAAGAAAAGCAGTTGACTAGCTACTGTGATGCAGATATTGTTACTCAACCGAAGATGAGCACCTAATTGATTCCTACTCTTCTCATCAGAGTTGTTTTTCCGGAATTTTGTTTTTTAACCAAGGATAATTGGCTCTGATCAGCTCAACTGACACAATATTTATAATGTTGCTGATGTGTTGATGCCATGGCGACTCGTGGCCACCATGCCATTCTCTGAATGCTAGCAAAGTGCATTGCTTACACTTTACCTACTCATAGCTGTCAGGAAGAAATCTGTGCACTGCCAGCATGCCTTTCCTAGAAATTAGAATCCATTTTTTGGAACAGAAGTTCTTTACCTGCTGATTTTAGCTTAGCTGCTGAGATAATGAATGTCCACCTTCCCTTCAGACCAGTGACATGTGATGTTCATGTAGGTGGGGAGAAGGGGGAAAGAAGTCTGTAAAACAATTATAGCTGATCAATACTTGCCTCTGCTCGCTTAGTTTCTGAGGGAGAAGGGAGGGCCCTGATTAGCTTCTGTTTGACCTTGACATTTGTTGGTCAAGGACGACATATAGACAGGGTTTTGACAATGCCAGTGGGCCTGTGCAGAGGGAAATAATTCGATTTTGACTTGTCAACAGATATATAGCAAGGCCTCAATTAAATAGGGCAATCTCTACAGTGGTAAAAGCTTTGCCCTTTCCACAGGAGGTTGAGAGAAGGAGCATGTAGAGCCAAGCTCAATTAAAATGTGAAATAATTTAATATATAATATATATATATATATATATATATATATATATATATATATATATATATATATATATATATATCACTGTTGTTATTCTTGTGCAGAATTGTTATTTACTGTCTACATCTTTAAATCTGGGTAGCAGTTTTTGCTTCTTTAAAGATGTTACAAACAGGAAGAAGTAGCTGAACTGCTGATTGTTTATGGTTAAATGCCCGCTCTCTTTATTTATTTTGTTTAATAAAATACTGTTTCTTTTTTAAATAGGAATTGTTATGCTGTGTTATAAATATTCAGTTTTTGACATATAGTAATGATGTTGCTATTTTTATTTATTTTGTTTAATAAAATACTTATAAATATTCAGTTTTTGACATATAGTAATGATGTTGCTATTTACTTTTTACACAGTAAAATGAGTAAATGAATCTGTAGCATCAGTTGCATGATCCCTTATATTTTTTGGTTTTGTGAAGGCTAATTACATCAGACCTAATGCATTGCTTTAGATGTGTTTTGAAATAAATTATTTTTTTTTTCCTATTAATGTCACAGGACGAGGTGTGCATGAGCCTAAAGCCTGGACCATACCGAATGCTGAGATATTCTGTTTCAATATGTTTTTTTTTTTTTTTGTAGTAGTAGTAGTAATACAAACACAAGGCATTTATGCAGAGAGGTTTGTAAGACTTCCCTTCATGCATTCTATATTGGTGAGTCAAAGGTGTGGTATAGTTTGCTGTACAAACAAGTCCTGGCCAGTTTTAGAAAGGCTGAGATTTCAACAAGTAAAGCCTTCCCTGATCTTCTGCAGTACATCGTACTGATTACTAAACGTTTGTGTGCGGGCCAAAAAATGTTGTCTTGACATCAGACTAACCTATAATTCTACTAATCATGGTTTGTGACTGTTTTACCTTCCTGTTATTTGTGGGGGAAAAAAGTTTCAGAACAAAAAATGTGTTAATCGTTCTGAAGTTTGAAGAGATAAATGTGTAAAGTGCCAGCCCCAGCTAAAACGAAACAGTTCCATGCATTAGAATGCAATGCCAGCCTTTTCCAACACTTCACCTTTCAATTAAATACTGACATTAGGTACACATACCAGTTTTCAATGTTCAGTAAAATCCTTTCTCTAGCTATGGATAAACAGTTTTAGCTTAAAGCTTATGCTTAACTGTCTCCATTGCATTTTGAGACTCCTTACCTGCTTCCTAATTTTCATTTTTGGTCTCTTTAAGAAGTCTCTTTCCATCTACTTGGAAGTTATGTATTGCTGTATGCGTGTTCAAAAAGGCAGGTAGACTCACTGTAAGTAGACATACAAACATCAGTGCCTGATTGTAAAAGCATGGAGCAAGATTGTTGAGGAGACCATGTGGCTGTGCCAACAATGGTATAATACATGGTCAGGAGTACAGAAACAAAGTGTACCAAAAACAAATACAAAAAATGCAAAATAAAAACACAAAACTGAGCGCTCGAGGATCTTCTCCCTGACACTCCCTCAGTATACTGTGATGGGATTAAAATCTCCTAAACTATTTTCTATTTGTTATTTCTCACAACCAGGACCACAGTTCCACACACGGTGTACTCAGACAGAGTTGCATGGCAATGACCATCTCTTGGATCATCACTTCCTGGCTCATCAGCCTAGAGGGTGTCAGTGGCTACTTTTTATAGACTGCTGAAACATGCCCACCAGGATCCACAGCCAGCCAATCTACAACT
Source organism: Polyodon spathula (assembly GCF_017654505.1). Lineage (NCBI taxonomy): Eukaryota > Metazoa > Chordata > Actinopteri > Acipenseriformes > Polyodontidae > Polyodon > Polyodon spathula. The sequence goes on along the minus strand of NC_054547.1, from coordinate 8,637,582 downwards.
GCCATGAGCTTTTATAATTGAAACACATTGGGTGCCTCGTGTAATATTTGCCCTACAAGAATCGGCTAGAGATGGAATTTCTTGAAAGGGCATGCCCATGAGCAGTTTATAAACTGCATCATACTGGAATGTCATATTAGGGTACCAGTGGCCTTTAATATTCAGTTCAAATACATGGCATCGCAAGAATGTTTAAAACTGCCCTTTGGGTAGTGACTATTATTGTTTGCTTTGATGTCACAGTCAAATCCATAATTGGATATTCTATTGAGCAGCTGTCTGAGGTACCTGATAGCTGTCCATATCATTTCAGTCAGATGGCCCAAAAATCTAGAATAGTGTCTTGTCATATTACTGGTCCCTTAAGCTGCCAGAAATATATATGTTTTTGTCCTTGTATGTTTTTTTTTCTGAGTGTAGAGCATGACTTCAATTAATTCTTTCAGCTATATTTTTGTCCCCATCCTTTCTCTTCTATTTTTAGCAAGCTAGTTGCCATAGTGCAGTACATGCATGTAGTTGGTTAATCAATATATTGTAAATCTGACCCAGAATGTGACAATTGTACATTTCTATGTATGCCAATATAAAATGAATGCTGTTTACTTCACCATGAGGCATAATTGTAATCTAACCCCTTTCATATTTATACAGTCTGCAACAGTAAATAAATTGATTGTCTTGTTGATTGATTGGCACTGATAATGCCTTTCAAGTCACAGTGAGAAAGTCTCCATTCAATACACCATTGGCAGAGCAATTGAGGAACAGTACTGTCGAAGATGCCTTGATGTCTCTATATAATCAATACTGGTATCCACATGTACTTACAGTATATCTATATAAGTATAAGTGTATATATATATATAATATAATATATATATATATATATATTCATATTCACATATATATATATATATATATATATATATATAATTCACATATATATATATATATATATATATATATAAAATAGTCAACATTTTAAATGTGTTGTGTATGCTAAAGTAGTTCCATATCACTTCCTGCTGTGATTTCTTTTTTAAAGTAAAGAACATTTCCTTCTAGCAGTTAAGTGCCATAATGAAAGCATACAGTTGTCTCACCATAGAAATTTGTATTCATGCAACGAGCTGAGGCACTAAAGTGTCTCCAGTATTTTTTGTCTCCCTTGAAACATGTGCATATATCTACAATGCTTCCATTCTGTTTGGGGCTCAGGAGGTCTTGTGTCTGCAGCTGCTTCGCTGGCGTGATAAGAGTGCATGAAAACCTCAAATGAGTTTCCATTCCCAAGGAGTTTCCTATTAAAGGACCTGACAGAATTCTCCTCCGGGGCTCAGGAAGAACTACTGTACCTGATACACTAGCAAGGGAATTATAACATGCATCATTTACAATCCTCATGCAAATGTTTTAATCCAACCACTTGTATACAAGTTGTGTGTTTGAGGGGAGGTTTGTTAGATTTTCATTAAATGTAGTGCCTGAAGAAGGTTCAGGATTAAAATCACTTCCTAATACTGTAAGTATAGCATATGCAGTCGCAAAATTGTAATGAAATCTAAAGCTTATTATTATTATTATTATTATTATTATTATTATTATTATTATTATTATTATTATTATTATTAATTATTAATAATAATAATAATAATAAAATGATAACTCATAGCAGGCCTAGTAATGCCCAAGCCATTACTGAAAAGGTTTGTCATACGTGTGTGTGTGTGTGTGACTCGATGGCTTAGCCATGTCCTGATGGTGACATGTGGATAACTGGTAGACCCTTATGTAGGTAGACGGATGTCAAAAACTGTTCCAATGGAATGTTCACCATCGGGATCTGTGTTTCAATTCACTATTTGCTGGTCTTAGCTCATATGATATTTTTTAACTTAATGGGAGGTGAGGGCTTATATCATTACTTTCCAGTAGAGTTGAACACGGAGTTGCAATATATTGGGGTTGTAATACTAATTGACTTTTTTTCACTGGAAAGTCAAGCAGCGGAACTACTGATCAAGCTTCAAGCAGTAATGGGCATTGTCTTCAGGGAAGCTTGCAGGCACTCCAGTCCAGAGTATCACAGTAGGAGATGCTACTGGCTATGACACACTCCTAGAATTATAAGTGTGCATTCAATTGACAGATACTAAATCCCAGACATCAAAAAATATTCTACATAGGGATAGGTTCCATTACTATGCACAAGATTCCAAACATTTCACAAAGTGTTAATTGGGATCGCAGTATATGACTTTAATAGCAGAATGGTTCTTTTTATATTTCAGAATATTTGCATATGAAAGCCTTTCTCCATTTGTAAAGAGACTTTTATTCTTACCAGTTAAAAACCTTCACTGCCCTTAATCAAACCAATAGAAGTTTTGAAAAGGAGTTTATACAGCATGTGGTACAGCATGTAGTTCTACATTTTTCTTTTGTAAATGTATGTAGTGAATCCTTGTAAACTGTGTTTTATAGAAATTGATAATTGACATTTGAAACCACACAGATCATCTCAGCCAATCAGGTTTTGGATAAATCAGCATTATCCCAAATGATCAAAATAGTGTAACGCACATTTCAAGCAGCCTAAGTGATCAGATTTAAAAAAAAAAAAAACACACACACATTTTAACAATGTCTTTATTTGTTTTATAATGGCATTAATATCCTCTGTAGCAGTCATTAACTGTAGATCATTCTCTAGCAGTAATGGCTGCTGCATTGGGCACAGATGCTTATTCTATTTCATTATATCCTTATGGAGCGCATCTCAGGACTGGATCAAATGACTGTTGTTTGGAATTTCATTTCCATATGCATCAGTGGTCCTTTAGTGAAAATTAAGGTGTTTCAAGATACAAAGTAAAAGGGCATGCCAAAAGAATGTATCAGCACACTTAGGGCCTCATTTAGTAAAGGTACTTAAAAGTTGTTTAACACAATCCCATAACACTCATCTCAAAACTATAAATAAGTTTGTATTTATTAATATGATGATGCGTGCTATGGAAATCATTAGCATATTAAGATGTGCCTTATCACAAAAGATAAGGTACGTCTTAACGAAATGACGAGATAGAGGCCACTATAAAGGAAAGAGCAGAGATGGAGATCCGCAGTTGTCAGAGCTTGACTTTTACTAAATAGATGTATTAAATACTATATAAAGGCATTTGAAAGGCAGGATCACAAAAATAAATAAATCAGTTTTCAAATTTTTTACCTAGATGGATCTGTGGTAGTACCATCATGTATATACTGTATATATAACTATATATATATATATATATATATATATATATATATATATATATATATATATATATATATATATATATATAAAAGCATTTTGCTTATACAGTATAGTAGCCTTTTTTTTTTTTTTTTTTTTTTTTTTTAATCCATCATTGATTATATCAGTCTGCTGCCTTTAGGCTACATTTATGAAACTGTGAATACAATGAAGTATGGAGCTGGCATTTAGACCAGGTGGCATATTTCAGTGATCAATGCATTTCTGTACATTGAAATGCAGTTTACGTGTTTTACAATGCAGACACCAATTGCAAGAAATGCACAGGTAATAATAACTAGAAGGAACCATACTGTACATAGCCTACTGTATCATTTATTGCAGCTAGAGAAAGAATCATTTTGTACAGAAAAGTGCAAATCGGTTGCGCTGTGAAGGTACAGAATTATTTGCACAGATGTAAAAGCAGATATGTAGAAGGTATCGACCCTAGTGCCAGACGACACATGCAATGGTGTAGCTGTGCTCAAATCGTGCGGAGAAAAAAAAGTGCAGTGTATGCAGATATGTGGTTTAGGAGAACACTTCCTTATCTGATATTATGTGCTGTTGTGTTTGTAAACCCAATTTCCTTTATTTATTTATATTACCCTGTTTCAATTATGTTTGTGTGAACGCAGTTATTTCTTTTTTCTATCGTTTGCATGGTAAGTTATAACCTTTTTTTTTTCGTTTGCATAGTAGAATTTTGCATGCTTGTTATGTCTATAGGCAACTTAAACACATTTATTTGCAATGTCCTGCTACTTATTTTGTTTGTTCAGTTTTATTTAATCAGAATATATCTGTATTGCATTTCTGTTCAAAAGTTGTTTTTCTTAATTTATTTTATGCAGTCGGCTGATACATTATTTTAAATTTATTCTTACTTATTTACAGAGTTTCGGATGTGTAGCATCGTACATACTGTACCTGTACCTTGTGCTGACAGATAGCTTTAAGACGGATCTCGGTTCGTAACACCTGCTTTCCATTAGTGCTATCTAGCATGCGATTTAAGGTGTGCTTCATTTTTAGCAGAGTTTAGTAAATACTGTTTGAATATCATTAGCCTCATTAGTGCTCTCATGCCACTTCATTTGAATACATCTCAATGTATTTTGCATATTCAGCAGATGCTAATGTACCCAGCTTGTTATTTTTAAGGCGTGCATGCTAACTCTCGCCTTATGCTTTAAGTCTCTCTTTATCATGGTTGATAAATACTGGATTATCTTGCATTGCTTATCCTTGGATAAGAACCTTTAGTAAATGAGGCGCTCAGAGTATGCCATGAAAGCTTTCTGGTTTAGTTAGCTGTAAACTTAAAATTTAGCTTAGGAAGTACTGCACACAAGTAGAGAACCGTATAAGATCAATTTTGTAACGGGTCCTTAAGAAAATAGAAAACACTGATGTGCTCTTCGCTTAAAAAAAGTAACAACACTGTACGTGTTGCCATATGACACAATAGTGATTGGTGACCTCGGCAATGGAAAAATTGCCATCAAGCGATATGCAAATGTAGGTGAAGAGGAATAAAGTGAATGTTGCAGGAATCCAATCAATCTTAATGCAACTGGACAAAATCGCTTCAGGTCAAGAGTTTTACATAAAGGCCAGTGCAAAGAGAGGGGGTGAACGTAAACAAGAAGGGAAAATGGAAATCTAAATTTAGTGAACATGGTAAAATACTGTTTAGAGATGGGTAAGTATAAAAAAAGGAAGAATACATCTCAGGATGCTGTACAAATGAAAAAAAAGATGATCAAAGATTAGAAAAACAAACAAACGAACAAACAAAAAAACCTGGGAAATCAATCATGACAAATATCTAGCCATGGGCAACGTACATTTTTTACAGTATTATTTTCAGTAATAGAATGAATATTATTGGTATGGCTGGCAGTGAGGGATTATTTATTTATTTATTATGTGAGTACTGCATTTATGTGCTAAACAGAGTTTGTGGGCCCTGTGTAAATTGCGGCCTCAGTGACTGCATGGAAATTGTGAAATTAACCAAATACCACAATTTTTTTCAATATTCTTAAATAAAAATACATTAATTCATACTTATTATTTGTATTTTATACAAACAAAAATCACATTAACACAGTTGTACAGCTTTGCTGGGTGCCTGCGTGTAATATTAAAAGAAATTGGATGTCTCTAATAAAAAAGGCCAAAAATGTCTCAGCAGCAGATTGAGTAAAGCAGTATCCATCAGGAGTTTTACATAGCGATGGAGGCAATTTTTTTTTATTTCATTTTGACCGGGCAGACGTGTTTGTTGAAGCAAATATCCCTCTTGAAAAATTAGACAACCTAAAGTTTCGTAAATATTGCAAGTGTAGCAAATGGTGGAGCGATTCCTTCATCAGCCCAGCTGAGATGTGAATACTTATCTAAAGCTGTCGAGTATCACAAGCAGAAGATTACGGAATTGCTAAAACCATTGCTTGTCAGTGGGCACTGACGAGTCGACTGATGCCCAAGACCAGTATGTGTTACACATTGTATTTGTTTTGAAAGGCCTGAATGGTGAACATGCATCTGATAGAACTGAAAGCTTTCCTTGCAGATACACCTTACCTACAGGCTGTTAATTACAACACCGCTTGTGGGTGATGCCAGACCAGGAAGAAGAACGGACATACAGTACTGTGGTTGAAAGGTGCTGCTGCGCAGATTTATTAAACAAATGGAAACAGTGCAACACAACAAAAAACACTTTCACAAAACAGCTCACTGAGCAAAATAAAGGTTTAAACAAAAATAACTCACAAACACAAAAACACTGACACTAAACACAAACCACTGGAAATGTAGTTATGTCTATGCATGTATCAACAGCTTTGTCATGTATACAGCAACAGATAAACAAGCAATAATTTGATTATTATCTTTGTGTACTTGTGTTTTTTTTTTTTTTTGTTTGTTTGTTTTTTTTCTGGTACTAAGACAATAAGGTTATGGGTTCTACAGGATACTGCTTCTGCAAATAGAATGCAAATAGCATACACACCTTGTCAAGGCAATTTACATTCCTGGGGTTTGAAGTGACTCTAGCTTGCCATGTCATCAGGTGATAAAAATGGTCTTAACTTATTTTTTCTGAACTCTTAATTTTTTGATTTTCTGTAAAAAAAATAAAATAAAAAAAGTTTTACATAATGATACTTTGTAAGGCGCTGTGGCAATATTGCCCCGCCCGTGTGTATTTCGGTGTTGTATGTTGCGTGTTGTGTGTTAATGTTGGTGTTTATGTATAAAATACACAGGATATAAATATGGCCTACGAGCACGAGTGTTTAAAATGTATATTTGTATTTAGGTACTAGGATTGCACAGCACTTCATGTGCAGGTAAAATGTAATAATATGTGAGCACGAGGAATTGCACTTTATTATTTCACGTGCAATTTTACCGCGACTCCAATTGAATGATTGATTAGCAATCGAGTCTCGGTGCAGCTGTATAAAAGCAGCATGTTTTCACTCACTCTGGGTTGTGTGTCTGGTGAGTGGAGAATGGGATTGGAGATGGAGGTAATAGTAATTATAATAGCAGCTCACCGTGTTTGTCTATATAGTCGTTTTGTTTGTCTCTTTGTTTTGGCGAAAGTGCTGTGTCCTGTGTTTTGTTTGTCTTTACAACCTTTTATTTTCTGTCTGTTCAATTATTAAATGCTGAGCATAGCTCAGCTTCACCAAAAATCCCTGTCTGTCTGTCCTGTGTTATTGTTACAGGTTTGATGTCACCACTCAGCCAACCGTGTGACAGGCACATATACACAGTAGAGCTATTTTATAATAGCTGCATTTTCATTAATCATTGAAATACCTTAGAGACAATGAAAATACCAACAGAGGTAAGTGGGTCAATGTGATAATTATTCTAGCTGGAGGAGAGAAGTTAGGCGGATTTTAGGTGTCTATTATTAATAAGGTCTCAGGTGGACATTGAATGACTGAACCTCTTTCATAGAATTACTTCTACACATCTCAATTATTGCATATAACCTCCTATCTAAATAGTAAATGCCTGAACTGTTTTTTTTCTAAAATTTCCCAAATCTCCTCATTAATCTTCCCCTGTAATTAGCTCAGTTTGGCTACATGCCAATTGAGTTGTTTGTTCCTTAGAGCTGTCAGACTAAAAAACTTAATCGCTTTAAAGGCCCATTTAAGCACTCGGGTGCCAACATCATAAAACAGCTGAAGGCGACTGAAAGACAGCAGCCAAAACTGTGAGTTGTTTTCACATTTGTGGGCCGTTTAGTTATAGGCCCCCATCCAAAGATGACGGCTTGTCTTAGGAAGTTTTGCATATGTAAAACGTGGGGATCGTAGCATTTTACAATCTATATATATAATATATATATATATATAATAGATATATATATATATCTATATATATAGATATATATATATATATATATAGTTAATATATTTGCAACGTTAATCAATTGTATATATATATATAGATATATAATATATATATATATATATATATATTATATATATATATATATATATATATATATATATATATTAATTATACGCGCAAATGCAAATGTCTATAGGAAGCTAAGAGTCCATGACAAAGGTTTGGAGATTTGTCAGAATTCAGGCCGTTATCTTGTTCACCATGGGCAGACAGTCACAATAAATGTAAAACTGAAAATGACTTTGGTAAAAGATTACAAGTAAAAAGTTGATAACAAAAGATTGAAATTGTATAATCTAAAGGTATGAAGCATATGAAGGCCTTTACAAGATTAATGTTGGGAATATTCTACAGATGATTTATGCTTTCAGCATAGATGAAAATACTTTAGGCTGTATGACAGCTGAGATTTATGTGGATAGGATACTTTGCAGTAGTTCACCTGCATGACGACACCCAAATGAGAGACGCTGGCCTTGAAAATGTAGGCCAGACAGCCATATCAGATGAACAACATAAACAAGAAGAAATATTTTAACCTGGTGAGAAACAAAAAATAACCACTGGATATCAAACAGCAGCCCTTATTGACTAATAAATTAACTTGACATTGAGAACATAACTTCAAAACAAATTAAGAACAACTGAGGAATATGAACACCCCCTTTGAAAAAAAAAAAAAGTGATACAAACTTTGCATGGTAACAAAAGTTTAAAAAGTTCACCAACTAGAAACAAAATGAGGAGGCGAGATTGAGAGATTGTGTGAGATGAGAATTTTCATCTATCATGCATAGTGAGAAGAGATGAGGTGAGGTGTCTTCCTCTGGGAGAATGAAAACTCTTTGCCTGGTTAACTCTCAGAGATAAAAAGCTGTAACCTGCTTTCTAACTATGAGCCTCAGGGAGGGCACTGGCTTGAATCCGATTCAGTTTGAAGTGACATCCACCTGTCTTGTGACGACCATAGGACATTAAGGTTAGAAAGAAGGCTTCAATGGACAGGGAGAAAGATGAAGGTAAGGTGAATTGGAAGAAGCTTGATTGAGAATATAGAGGGTAGGAGAAAAGCACAAACAAAATGTATATTGTCCCCTCATATGTTTTTAAAGGTAACACTTTAGGAATCCATTATAAGTGGTTATTTACTGCACTACCTACCTGCCTGCCTGTACACAACCACTTATACCAGATCCCTAAACTATCATGGTCTTTTTGTATAAACAAATATTTCAGTTTAAACTAAACTTAAACTACATTAAATGGTGATAGATAACCCAGTGGTCTTTCCAAGGAACCCAGAAAGGAGAAGGCTGAGCAGGATGCATGAATCATTTGGGGGTGTTTCTCTGTGACTTGTGTATTAAAAAGATAAATGACTGTGCACCCTGTTCATCAGAGGCTATACTGGTCACAAAGGCCAAAAATGTTCTTCAGTGAAAGACAAGCAAGACATCATCAACATCCATAACCATTCTAATTGGGAAACAACTCAAGAGTCCCAGCCGAAGCGAAGGACAATGAACAGTAAAGAACTGGCAGTCTTGTCATCAATGAGCTTCTCTTGATCTTAAGGCCTTTCTCGGATCAGGTTTTACCTGCAGGGATGCAATCCTAATGGATAATTTGCATCTTTATTATTTTAATTAGTATTTTTATGTATCCTAAAGCATATATAATATATGCAAAGCTATAAATAACACTAGCTGTCAGTAATTAACAACAATGTACTTGTCAGTCTTTCGCATCAGGAAAATATTATTAGCAATATATGCCATATTATTTCGAATTAACTCCGCCCTTGAATTAACACCTCACTCAGATATCAGCTTTTTAATAGAAGTCGCCCTCGAATAAACACTGTTCTCAATAAAGAAACATAAAGTTTTTGTTTTTTTTCTAGCCCTGCTCAAAAAATAAAGAAAGAAACGTGCAACTCTGGCTATGTACATGTGACTCCTCTGAAGAGACGGCAGCCTCAATCCACCATGTAATACAAACTAATGTACACACACCTTAGTAAGCACATTTTATTTATGGTACAGTCCCAACAACCGTATTACTTCAATTTGGAGCCACAGCGTTTATTTTAAATTGATCAAAATGGCTGCAGCGTTTAAACGAGGGCGATGATTATACGAAAGTGGCCTTTATTAATACCACTATGCTTTACAAACGCTGTAGTATTTTATTACATTATTTACGGCATTTTAAAAGCGGCTGGTGACGGGCTCAGATCTGCAGCAATATACTCCTGTGTGTTTTGGGGCTTGTATACAGTACATTTAGTGACAGTTATCGATAGCCTATTAGGTGGGAGTTGGGAGGTCAGGGGAGTACTGTACAAGTGAATCAGGAGTGCGTATTGGTTGCTATGGGGCGGGTCAAGAAGAGGAGAGAGGACGGTAGTTGTTTTTCTTAACGAAAAATATTACCTGTAAATATCGGTTTGATTTCTGTTAAAATTAAAATATATCTTATCTGGTTATCTTTTTCTAACTGTAATTTACCTGCTTGTTTGTAATTTCTGTGTAAGAGAAACCGAAAGTAAATCTTCTCATAGATAGTAAGCACCATTTTTTTTTATATAATTGTATAGGACTAAGTAAAATTCCAATTGAATAAAAAACAAAACAACTAAACCCCCTACAAGAAGATATCTTCAGCCAGCTTTCGGATATCGCTTATAGTGACCGGCAAAGCTTTAAGTTCCCATGAGTTTAAAGGTAAACAGACAGCCCTTATTTTATGACGTGAAGGAGGGCTGTGCTGTAAGTAGTTTATTTTGGGTTGTCTGTCGGGACTGTACCATAAAATAAAATTTGCTTACTAAGGTGTGTGAACATTAGTTTGAATTACATGGCGGACTGAGGCTGCAGTCTCTTTGGGGGCGTCACATGTACATAGCCAGAGTTGCACGTTTCTTTATTTATTTTTTGAGCAGAGGTAGAAAAATGTACCTTTCTGACTGAGAGTTTACTACATTAATAATTTAAACAAATGAAGAATTAAATAAATAATGTTAGGTACACAATCTGGGAAGGTAAAATTTGACAATATAATTTTGCTGTAAAATATTATATTTACTTATTTTTCTTAAAACAGATTAATGATCAATATGTTTAACCATATTGGCCAGCTGAAAACGTGATATGCGATCATGAAACCAGTTACAATGTGTAGATACTGGGACCATGGCAACTGCCACCCCTTTAATTGGAGACTACAGCCTCTTCTGAACTGAGGAGCTAGTTACACCATTACTGAAGCACATTACTTTTTAGCCTGCTTTGTTTCACAATATTCAATATCTCCAACACACTAACCCAGTGCATATTTAGTTTATCAATAAATTGCTTGCATGCATGTGACAGCACTATTACATTTACAACCAGAATCAATGACAGTGTCTGATGTTGCCTTGTCACTGCCTGAAGAACAGACCTAAAAGGCTTACTATTGGTCGGAACTGACTGTAATTCTATCATTAACAGGTGTCCAAAAATTTTACACATATACTAACAGTGTCCTGAATAATATTATATAATCAATAGGCTAATACCTGCCTTGCCTCTCCTATTCAATGAATCTTTTATGTTTTGGTAGTATCTATTCCTGTTAGGAAAGAAATAAGGAATCGCAGGAGCTAGTAGTTCAAACAGAGTCGCAGTTATGGTATATCCAGATATTAACCGCCTTTAAAATCAGGACCCTGGACAGAGCATTAGGGGGAGTAACTACACCAAGTGGTTTGTCTGCATTGAGAAATGTACCCTATGTAGTGAAAATGACTTATGTTAGATAGGATTTTATCAGTTAACCCATCAACATAACCATTTGAAGATATTTTCATTGCTTGGTCATGGAGCATTGTGAGACAAGTCTAATAACATTTAACATTTTAGTAGGAGGAACATGCTTTAAATGGAAAATACTATCTAAAGCAGATTAGCAATCTGTCCAACATTTTGTTTTACTTAAAAAAGACATAACAAATGTAACATTTGGTAATTTAGTCCATGTTGGACCTATATAAAAACAAACTATTACAGCAGCAAGCAGACACAGACTTAAGAAGCTTGTGTACTGAACAGTAAATGGACAGTAGGAAGGTAGACAACTAAAGCAAACCATGATTGGAATTGTCACAGCTAAATAGTGGAGAGAGCAAATTGTGTATTAGCAACAAAGTAGTGTTCAGCTCATGGACAAAGTAAATGCTGCAGAACTAGACATTGACTTTTGGTTAAAAAAATAAATAAATCAATGCACTTCATCAATCTTTTTCAGGCTCTGAGCATGATTTCCTAGAGATTACCTTTAACTGAAATGGTTCATTTTTCACATAATCTGTTTAAAAGGGCATCTGGGTTTGTTAAATTGGAATAGATAAGTTTCACCCAGGTGAGCATGGTCTAGAGATACTCAAATAGCTTCATTAAGGGCATAAGCTTCAGAAAGCAGGAGAGGGAGCGCTCAATTAAAGTTGTTCTTTTGCTTTAAAGGGTCACGCTCCCTGTCTGCTTGTTTTTCTGTATGTTTATCTGACATCCATTAGCAATTGGGTGTGTGTAACACAGACAAGGGGGGATTAATGAAACCAGTACAAGAGGAAACGCAGCTACTGCGGGGGCAACTACTCTCAGGCTAAGCCACCGCAATGCCATGCAGCAACCGGATTACGCCAGCTCTACATAGCAAGAACTGCTCAAATGTAATGTTTCTCTTTTTTGTCCTAGTTTAACAGCATAGGTTATTTAATTGGGAAGGATCAATGCATGAACCACAAGAAAAGCAGAGAGCAAGCAAAGATGGAATTCCTTGTTTTTTTTAAGATAAAATATGATTTTCGCATTTACAAAAATAGAATTTATCAAATGGATCCTTTTTTCTAGGGCTTTGTAAAAACTGTGGCATATTAGTTAGCAGCTACACAAGTTAGATTCACAAATTGGCATCACAGGTTGTAAAAGCATTAAAGGGCACCTAAACAGAATAAAACAATTGAGTTAGTTACATTTGGTAAATTGTAACTAAAACTTGATGCTCCAACTAAACAAAACCTATCCAGTCCTCAATCTCACCTCCAATGGAGTTCAGATATCGAGCATCGGGTACGTATTCCATTGACTAAATAATCCTATTCTCACAGCTTTCAAAGAAAGGAAATGGATGTTCATTTTACAGGCTAAATAATCACATAGGAGCCATTCTAGATCTCCCCTTCCCCTCTCACTGGGCTAAGAATGTAACAGCAGTGACAACACATGAGCTACAATTGCTACATGCGAATACACACCACCACCAGTATACACTACAGTTCGTAAACTTCACACACAAAGTAGCAGTTTCTCAAAAACCCTACCTCTGCTCCTACTTCTCAGCCCGGAATCCATGCTCACATGAACTGCTCGTTATCCTTACACACATTCACAGATGCATTAAAAAAAAAAAAAAAAAAACATATCAATATAAAATAAAGTGCAAAGAAAGCTTAACCCTGTCACGTGCACCATTTACCAGCCGTCACATTGTAGGTTCTGCCACGAATTCAAGATAATCAACACAGACTGTAAAGAAATGTACTAGAGACACATTTTTGTAATGTTCAGTGCAGATAAACAGTACAGATACTGAAGGAGATGTTAATTTTGGGGTCCCAATTATGTTTTATGGTCCTTAAGGTCTCCTTTCTGCTCTCAAATGATAATTGGTACCACGAACTGGAGTAGATTTGTCGCAGCAGTAAATAATTTGATTATTATCTCAGGACTGAATGGCAAACAACAACTTTATTGATAGTGACTGCTCTTTATCTCCTGAATGCACAACACTCAGGCTAATTTTAAACCGTCCGTGAATGCAGCTGTAATAGTGCATGCAAGCTCTACCTCAGCCCATTGTTGTTAGTCCTGCTCTCCCTCTAATGGAATTGGGAAATTTCCATTTATATAGAAAAAGATAATATAGTAACAAAGTTGTTTTAATGGCCTTTCATCAATGCTGCTTTGTTGTTTTTAGTGTGTTTTTATTTATTTATTTTGTATTATTGACTAGGTGTTTTAGTGTCTATTTTAATGCAGTGTTGCTGTGATGGTGGACAGCACGGGGAGGTATGAATCAAGAGAAGGACAAGGTACACCATTCGGTCGGGTTCCCAAATGACAGAGTGGTATTGCAATTTTTTAAAAAATAAGGGATGCATTGGTTTTATAATGTATCCTCTGAAATCTTGTCTCTAAGCAGTTTAAAAGTAGACAGGTTTGAAAAAAGGAAGGTGTCTCTATTGGAAATTAGTTCATATTGAAGCAATTAAAAGAAACATGGATACAGTTTTAATCCAAACCCATATCCTATTTACTACGGCTGGGTTAAGAAGTGAAAGAGCACTAAAAAGAAATCCTTTAAAACGTGTATGCGCCTCTGTTTAGTTTACAACTAATAAACGTTTAGAAAATCTATAAACTAGAAACTAACACTGACTGGCTGTACATGTATATTTCTTTAGATTCTTGCCAAGCCACTACTTGTCTATCTATGCATATAAGCACCTGTTCAAAAACTACAGCCTGCACAATGCACCTGACCAGGCTGACAGACTGGCTTAGAAAGGAAGATCCAGTTGTGAAGGAGGTTGAATGGAGACTGAGGAGAAAGAACTACTTGGAAAAGGTGAGCTTGGTCTTTATAAGATTAGTCAGCAGGATTTAACACAATTTACTGAGCCCTACCCCTAGAATAACACCAAGCCGCCAAAAGTGGAGGTGAAAGGGCAGTGTTTATAAAGGATGTGTGACATCATTTCCTTTTTACAGTGTTGCTCTGTGAGACAAACAAGCACAAAACTACTACTACGGTATGTTGGAGTATCGCTATCAGGATTTAAATCTTTGTCCTTGTCTTAGCTAAGAATATACTGTGCCACTAAGCACCATTTGAATTTCTCCTGTATTCTATGAATAGCTTTTTTCTTTTAGAGAGGAATTGGAAAAATGGCAAACAGGTTGTTTTGCAAATTAATAGGGTCTTTGTTTTCAATTTTGAGGACTTTTCATGCCACAATATATTTGTTTCTCTGTGGGGTATAATGCCCTTGCTGTTATGTTAAAGGCAGTAATCAAATCAAGACATTTCACCAACTCTGTTTCAGTGCCTTCAGTTGCATATTCATAATTTCCATAAGAAAGAGCCAGTGGGAAATGATGTTATTGCAGTAGAGAAAGGAAGCCTACAGAGCTTTGTTTCATCTCTCCTGGACCTCATTATCGGCATAATTGAACTTCTAGATAAGAGGGTGAGCAATCAGCTGTGACCCGATGTTCTGTTAAGACCAGGCATTTACCCAAGCTGACTGGTTGTTCCTTATAGCTGCCAGAGTGTCGACAGACGTTACTGCGTCTTACTTAGATGAACCAAATTAACAGTTCTCAGCTTTAGACCATCATTTACGCGGAGACAAACAAAAATTGCAATTGCGGTACTATGGGTTCCAGTGAAGATACTGCATTGAAGATACAGCTTTTTTTTTTTTTTTTTTAAAGTAGATATCTGTTTCAGAATAGAGTAAAAACCGTCTTAAAAGCTTATTGAGGTATACCATCACAAAGTAAAATCAGTGAAACCATGGTAAAGCAGGGATAAGCATAGTAAATTGCATATAATCATGGTAATACATTGTATATATATATATATATATATATATATATATATATATATATATATATATATATATATATATATAGTTAAACATGTTTAAGAATGATACATTTACCATCATATCCTTTAGAATAGTAACTTATTTAGTGCCCAGGAAACCTTTATATTGATTTATTTAAGGTCTGATATGGTTGCATAGAGTAATTCGACTGGCTGGCAACATTTATACTGTATTAACTACATAATGATTAACATAATAAAATTGCATTATTCTGCATTTTAAGATGACTGAAACTGCATTGAACCCACAATTAACTTTCACTAGCAGCAGCAGTTCTTTTACAGTTTTTGCAATATCTGTAGTCTGCAGATATTTATCCCGATTCACTTTTACGGCAGGACAGCAGGAGCGAAAGATGGAAATGCATTAAATTCAAAGCCAATATGTACAATAGCTACCCCTGAGGCGACAAACTTCACATCCCATTGCGGGTCCTCTGTCACAGACCCAGACCCTTAATACATTCTGATTGCTGCAGTAGATGATGCACAAAAGATGATTTACATACACTTGAAAATCGACTCTGCAGGTGTGACTGTGTGACATTGTCACGCGAATACATCGTGAAACAGCAAAAGGACGTCCTTTTGGCAGCACGACTTTGAGGGCAGTGTCAATCACTTTCTCACGATAAAAATAGCTGTAAAAACCCATGTAAACCAGAGCAGGAATCGTGCTTGTGGCTCACGAAATTTCAGCAGTCAAAATCACATTTTTCTGACTTAATATCACGTAATCTCCAGCAGAAAGGCGGTACTAACGTAGTTTTTTGATCGAAAAGTTTCTGCTGAAGAGCTGTGGCTAGTTTCAAGATGAAACCTCTCCTACTGATATTTTAATCTTTCCTACTGATATACATATATATTTGCCCCGGTGCATTTTTTGTTACAAAACAAAGGAATTTTGTAACAAAAACAAACATTTCCTTATATATAATATATTATATATAACCCCAAACTAATTCAACAATTCAACAATTAAGCCCAATTTAGTGGGCAGCTTTGCAGGCCCAGGCTCTTCCTCCTGAGCCAAGATGGCTGCCAGACACCATGCACGCACGCACACGCACACACATCCACGAGCCTCTGCTCTGCCACAATATGTATATACAAACGTGAGGTAAGTCACAGTGGGAATAAACACATTGTTTTTACAATATTTTATTAACATGTGGGATTAAGAGTATCATTGCAGACTTTGGTGACCTCAGCTTATATCTTAGTGGACATCAGTCCAGATCACAACATCAGAATGTTGCACAGTTGATAGTCTTTGTTCAATAAAGGGCCATTACTGAGGTGCATTGACAGAATGAATGACTGTGGCCATTTACTTTTAACCCTTACATTTTATGCATTTATGAAAATAAATGTAATTGTATTAATTTTTATAGATATTCTAATGCAATAAAGTCATGTTGATCTTCAACAGTACCTATAGTTGTTGGAATAATGCAATTTTGTGCAAAAGAATTACTTTCTCTCTGGCTTCCCTGGTTGCTCTTAGACTACCTAGTTGCAAAAAGGGAAATGTAAAACCTTGCAGACAATGTGGCCACTAGGGGCTGCACAAGCAGCGGTATTGGAAAGTGAGATGCAATATAATGAGAGAAACTGGGAGAGGAGAAAGAGAGAGAGGCACTGAGAGTAAGAGCTAGGTACAGATAGCTCAGCTTCCCTACTGTTGCCCAGGCACGCAATGAGAAACCAGCCTTTGAACGCCGATGGAAGCGTCCCCTAACTGATTCCAATTAAGTATCCTTGCCATCATCTGGACGAATATTCTGAGATTCTGCTATCCCTTTGTTTTGTGAGAAGAAGCTAAAAGCTTTGGAAAAACTACAGATAATTTGCAGCATCATTTGACTGGCTTGAGCAGACCCTAGGTAAGTTGGAATAGATTTATTAAAAAAAAACTTGCTTCTGAAAAAAAAAAAAAGATGAATACACCAAAATATGTTTGTATTTATTTATTGTTAAGATGTATCTGTAATTGCACTGGTTTCACGAATCTGGTAATAAAAATGTAAATGCACTTACAGTACATTCATTATTTCTTATGCTGTGGCTCAAGACTGCATATCAACTGGAGGTTTAGTCCTTCACAGTAAAACACTCACTTGGACTATGCAGATACAGCAGAGCTCCTGTGCAGCATGTCAGATTCTATAGACCCGTCGGTCTGTCTTTTTGTTTTTATGTGTGTGTCTGTCTGCCTGCCTGGCTTGTCTGTTGAACTGCCAGTTTCAGTGATGCAGAACCAGTTTGGTTGAATTATGTATAGCACTGACCTGACTATTCGGAAAAGTGTGGTACTCTAAATGACATATCTCTAACTTTTTATGAGTAGTACATATCAAGCAATATGAGACTTTAAAAACCACATACAGTATGTGTCTACAAAGAAGTATTGGGTCAACATACTGTAGTGCTTACTTTATATCATATGTTGATGTGCTAAAATGGTGTAACTATCCTTACAACTTGTTTTGTATTATCAATGCTCCATAATTAAGGGACCCTCCCACTGAGTCGGGGAAAAAGAGCTTCTTTGGTTGTCTAGTTAGTTACAAAATGGTGAATCAAATGTCCTCATTCTTTTTATACACTACTCTTGGTGGTACTCACTTTAATCATTAAAAATGAGCATTATAAATATATACAGCATGATGTCACATCAATGTGCATACATTCCATTTATTTAATTACACAGAAACAGAGCTGTCACCCTTACATACAAACACTGAGTGACATTTCTGTTGGATACTCATAGGGAGTCTGAGTTCAATATTAAGTCCTAATTACATTATAGGAATTCAGTAGGAAACATATTAGTTAAATACACACATAAATATGTTTAAAATGATGACACTTATTATACAGTGTTAATGATCATTTTACTCTTTTAAGGAAATATTATGATTCTCTTCAAGGGTTAATAAGTCTCAATCGTCCACTTGGGAACAAAATAATGATGTTTAGAGATTGAATCGTGTTTAGAATACTGTAATAATAATGAACCATTCAAATGTCAAACATCCAATCTTGAACTACAATAAAAACAGCATTATTATTAAAAATACAAACACATTACAAAAAGCAACTTCAGGCATTTCTATGGTAACATTTCCTAATGATAACAGCCATTAGTGGTTCTTGTTTTACTTCATTTAATTAATATTCATTACTTGAGGCGATGTGTTTTTTTTTTCTGTAAATAATTAATATTCATCTTTGTGCCTTGTGGTAGCTAAACAAACATGTTCTGTTGGTCTAAGTGAGCTTTCAGCTCTGGGAATTTCTTCTGTTGCTGGAGGTGCATATCATCAAAGCTCATCTGCAGATTTTCACTAGCGTCTTCAGTCTTAACTCAGCAACTTGCTTTACATTTCTGTTCTAGCTTCTCACACATCAAATGCTGTGCATAGTAGACATTTTTTCAAATATAAATGGTTTTGTTATTAATAAGTAATTAGCTTGAATACCTTATATGCTGTATATAACTCTTTTTTAAAATGTATTTCGAGTTTTTATTTTTAACATTTTTATTTTATATCAGTTGATTTTTTTCATACCCTTCAACTAATGGGAAAACTGTCACAATATCTATACTGTCCCAATATAATGGATAGCCTAGATATACATTCATTAAAAAATATATTGATATTAGTTTTTTTTTTTTTTTTTTTTTTTAAGTGTGTTTAAACAATTTTTATTTAAATTTTCAAAAATATGTATGGAATTTTCAATCACACATACACTGCAAACAGATTCACCCACATGGCCTTAAAATCAAACACATCTTATAAGTGATAGAAACAAAAACTGCACATGCAATGTTGATGCAAACACGTAAGACAGTAATTTAATAATGCAAAAGATAATGTGCTGAATACAACATTTCATACTTTTAAAAGACCTTACTGTTATTTCATTTTCCTTGTGACGAATGCCCCTGTTCCGTAACCCAGTGAAATCTTAATTGCTCAGCAATCTGTAAAATAGCTTTGAATGAATTGTGAGTGCTCTTCATCTGAAGTGTTGCTAAGACAACCTACTGTAATTGTACGACCTGACCAAAAGAAAAAAAGAAAAGAAAACCTGTGATAATGGGTTTCCTATGAAACTGTAAACATGGGATCTGGGTTAATATTACTGTACGTTTATTTATCCAACACTCACAAAGGAACACATTTAATTAAGCTTAAAGGAACATATATATATATAACATATATAAACTTTGCTTTTGTGACCAGGACAGTGATATTTTGAAATTTACCTATTTTCCAGAACACTCCAGATAGATTCAGTGCTGAGTAAACTTGGAGTAACTTCCAGAACTGTCTAGAACTTTCCAGTAATATAAGTAGTAGTATAAATACAGGGGCCTTAAGCCCACCAGTTCAGTTTAGTTCCAGCTGCCTAAGTGGATACATATCTGCATTTTTCTGAGATGGCATCAAGAGGCTGCAATGGTGGCATTCCTGATGGGTCTCCAAGGCGGTTTTACCAAGTTTCCCTGCTATCTTTTCCTTTGGGACAGCAGGGACACCAAGACGCACTACCACAGGTGGGACTGGCCACAGCGGACTGAGTTCTCTGTGGGGAGGAACAACATCAAGTGGGAGCCACTTGTGGACCCCCGGAAGGTGCTGATGCCACCACTGCACATCAAATTGGGCCTTATGAAACAATTTGTCAGAGCTCTAGATAAGGAGTTGGTAGCCTTCAAGTACCTTCAAGACTTCTTCCCTAAGCTGTCTGAGGCAAGGGTCAAAGCCGGTGTCTTCGTCGGACCACAGATAAAGAAGATCCTGGAGTGCAATGAATTCCCCAAGAAGCTCACTAGTAAGGAGAAAGTGGCTTGAAACAGCCTTGTCGCAGTGGTTCGGGGCTTCCTGGGCAATCACAAGGCCGAAAACTATGTGGAGCTGGTTGAGACTCTGGTGAAGAACTATGGCACAATGGGCTGTAGGATGTCCCTCAAAGTCCATATCCTTGATGCTCATCTTGATAAATTCAAGGAGAACATGGGAGCGTACTCGGAGGAGCAAGGCGAGCGCTTCCACCAGGATATACTGGACTTTGAACGCCGCTACCAAGGACAGTATAACGAGAACATGATGGGAAATTACATTTGGGGGCTGATTCGTGAAAGTGTTACAGTATAATCGTAAATCTCGAAAAACTACTCACTTCTAAATCTTTTGTAGTCATTTTTGTATTTCTTTAGTATAAATACATGTTAATTTGGATTCATATGTTGTTTTTTTTTTACTTTATGTGAACGAAAAGACCGTTTTCTCATTGGAAATAGGTAAATTTCAAAATATCACTGTCCTGGTCACAAAAGCAAAGTTTGTGGGGAATAATAGCCATTTTCTATACTTTTGAGGCATAAGCAATTAGGAAATAACACTTACTACCCAGGAACAAAAATTGTGTTACATAGTGTAATGTGATTTCCATAGGATGCTCTATGTCACTGAGAAAAATTCCAGCTACAAACTGTTCTTATCCACATGTTTGTCGGTTTGAATCGCGGTACTGCAATTTGTAAAGCCCTGGGGAGTCTCTAACTGGTTTTTGAAGGATAATACCAATACACAGCCACTGAACTTTCCCTGTCTGTATTTAAATTATGATGATCATTTTGTCTCATTGATCTGTGTATATAGCAGATAGCTTGCTGCCCGTGGTAAGTATTGTATGCTCCCAAGATTTAGATTAGGAATTGATGGTCTCACCAATGGAAACCAATTTTAAAACTGTCAAGTTTCTAATAAATAGAGTTGTGAGATTTGTTAAAAAAACTAAAAAAAAAAACTTTGCTGGAACTCATCACACAAAAACACAAATGTTGTGCCCCAAAATGACGCCTGACTGAATGAAGGAACATGAGATGAGATTGGGGAACAAATGTGCCTGCAGTCAAGAACACTAGGGATTTCAAATCTGGCAATACAAGACAAATTAGAACTCTGCACAAAGCTTGTCAGGTGATGCTGAGTTGTGGAAATAAGCAATCAGTGTATGAAAGGACTTGCACAAGCTAAAGGAAGTAAAATGATTGAAAAAGCACCTGCTATTAACTTCACAGTGACGGTTTGCATTCATCTTGCCTGTCTCATTGGATTGGTCTAAACTAGTCTGACAATGTATTGAGCATTAACCCTGAAAGCATAACACATTTGTCAACAAGTTTGTGAAGTCAGGGGAAAAGCCTTCTCTGCCACCTGAAAAAGCTCTTTTCTGTCATGCCAACCAATTGAAAAGAGATTTTGATACAGAAGATAATCATTCCCCTAAAATAAAAATATCTTTCAAATTCAGTTATATCTTTTACAGCAGCGTGGTGTGGTTTTTGTCAATTTTCTTTCAAAATAATGTTTATTGAATGAATTAGTTTGTCATATGAATAATACAAAACCATGAAATGACAATAACCAATGATGGAGAACCTTTAATATGTAAAGGTAAAATCGGTATCTGGTGTTTAGATGAAATCAGTGAAGACTGTGATGAAATGTATTACTCATGTTTATCATCCTCTGAAGTAGCCACACTACAATAAATTACTAACATCCAAATACTACTGCATGACAATGTGTACATACAATAGTATCAGGTACTGTTGAATGCTATCATATAAAAAATACTAGTGTAAATTAAACCAATAAGAAAAACTATAAACAACAACTTGACTTTGTCATACAAAACAAACACACAAACAAACAAAAAAAAAAAAAAAACATTATTATATATCATGCCAAGTATTTCGTTAGTGTAAAAGAGTATGGTTCCTTTATCCCTCATGAAGATTAGTTTCAACACATGTCTGTTTTTTCTATACAACATGCCACCAACAGATTGTGTTGTTAATCTTTTTAAACACAATCATATCTAGCAGACTCATCCTGAGTTTTAGATAGGTAACATTTGTTTTCATCCAGCTTTTCCTCTGGGTGTCCTAACTTACACCGTGAAGGGATTTTTTCTAACAGAAAAGGCGCATTGAAGCCTGAAAGCTCTAATCAAGTGAGAGGCTTGTCAATAGATAAAAAGATTTCTAAAGACAGATAACTCAGCAAAGGTGAAAGTGCATCCTTATCTCAATCTCACTGGCACTACACATTGCAGCTCAATAGCAACTGGTCACATGGTTAACGTTCCGGTGTGCTGGTTCTTCTGGCAGACAATCTGATGGGGTGGTCGTTATTGGATTCCAGGCAATGTGCAATTAAAATAAGGCTGGGATCTTATGTAATTTTGAAAATTTAACTGCATCACATTTCTTCTGTGGCTATACAGTACTAATGCTAAAAGTGATTGGTCGCACTGCAAAGTGTTGGGAAAAGTAACCAAAGTGGATTTTGAATGATGTGAGTTTTAATACACAAACTTCATGAAAATAAGTGTGTTGATAATTCCAGCTCTATTATTGGTTGAAAATGCGCCCCTAAATAGCTACGAGGTTCATTAGCTCAGCATGCTCAGTGTATCCATTGTTACTTAAGGAGACTCAGAACTATGTGTTCTGCAAATATTTTTAATAGTAATACCAGTGTTTTTTAAACGTTATTTTATAAGCAAAAAAAAACGGAGCAAATAGCTTTTTTGTCAAAACATTGAGGTGCTTAAATCAGAATGAGTCAGTCAAGCTTTAAACGTTCCTATGACTTTTTAGAAGCCCAATAGATTAAGTCAAACTTGTTCTTGGAAACCTTTTTGTCCCCTATTTATCATTCAATGCCAAAACAATTCAAATGAGCAGTGGAAATTATTTCATGCCTCTAGTTTGCGTGATTCAATTATTTTTTGTATAGCTGCTGGGCATCCACAGTAATTACAGCTGTGGTGTTGGTTAATTTAGCCTAATAATTAAACAAATATCATTGATTTTGGAGTTAGGAGTTCTAGCTCCCCCGTCATCTCTTGGATCCCCTGGAGCAGTGTGGCAATCAAATACATGTAACTTGTGAAATGAACAGCATTCAATATGCGTCAGGTAGGAGTCGGACATCATTTTTCATTGTAGTGGCTATTCTTAATTGATTGCTGAATCAATAGGATAAACTACTGTTTGGCGTAATGTAGTCTAGCATGAAGCAATGTTTGCCAGGGAGAAAGACAGCAATTTAGCCTTTATATTTTATAGTCTGGTATTATTAATAATATTTCCGGATTCTGTCTGTTCCACGTTTACACTTTCCATTTGATTGAGCATATAAATGTTACACCCCTACATGATATAGCCACTGCTGCCAAATTTCTTAAGTTTTCTCTTTTGCAACCAGAACAGCAGCTCCTCCTTCCTTGCTGCCAGTTTTCTCAAGTTTTCTAGTTGTCAGAAGCCATAAATACATTTCGCTTTCCATTATTGCACACATGGCTTTTGAGACTTAACCTATCTTTTATTCTTTCATCTTTTACTCTTAACTACAATATTTGATCAAACCACCTTCCGGTATGGTTACAGTGCCACCTAATAGACATTTAATAGGTCGGTCCCAAGAGTGAATACTGAGTGGATGTAGGTCCCTTAAAAAACAAGTCATGGATAAGATCCTAACTTGTGTGTGTATATATATATATATATATATATATATATATATATATATATATATATATATATATATATATATATATATATATATATCACTATGTTTTACTATTATTTGCCAAAGAAACTGAATAGTCACTACTCTTCAATTTTTATGACAATTTTACAATTTAAAGATTTAAACATTTGCCATTCTAGCAAGGTTTCAAACCTTGCTTAAAAAGATACAAAAAACATTTTAAAAAAGACCCAATCTCCAGCTAAGGCAAATTATTGTTCCAGGTTATCTCAACAAGGTAGCCAAAACATGATGATTATTGAACCTTTTGGCAATTCTATACAAAGCAGTGGACAAAATTAAAAAACAAATTGCCACCCGGGAAGAAACACTTCAATAACATTTATCTGGTTTCAAACCCTTCGTAGATTAAGGAACAGTAACATCATCAAACATCATAATGGGTGCCAAAAAAACCCAACTTATTAAGTGTATTCAATGTGATGGTTGCTGCTCTAAATCACCATGCTATACTGTGGATTTTTGTCCCTAACATATTCTAAAACTAATTTCCAGTCTGTGCTTTTATTGAATATTGCTTTTTAAAGTAAAAATCACATTTTCAATTGCTTCAGAAAAATCCATTCTTTTAAAAAGTGCTTTGACGACTCTTTTATACACTAGAATACCTTTGTTCCTCTGGAATCCCTATGCATTTTGAAAAGATTCAATAACTGGAGAAAAATCTGATTAAAAAAAAAACCAAACATGAAGCTCTGAGATTTAGGATGCCTCTCGCAGTTATTTAGTTTTGTAGCGTGAAATAATGTGATTCCTTTTCCTGATTGCTTCCAAGGCTCAGCAGTGTGAACTGATCCAATTAGTTGTGTCTAGTTGTGTGTGTGTGTGTGTGTGTGTGGTGTGTGTGTGGGGGGGGGGGGGGGGGGGGGGGGGGGGTGGGTGTGGGGAGTCTATTTCAATAAAGTAATGTCCACCTTCAAGGTAAAGAAGTCACTACATTTCAGATTAAAACAACCACATAACATGGAAGGCAAAAGGCTGCTTTCAGGTATGACGGTTGACTACTGTGCTTAATCTAAACTTTCTTGACATTATTGTATAAAGAATGTATACATTTTGTTTACCATTAAGTCAAGTAGACAAATGTCACGGACGATTTTGTTATCAGCGTTAGATGTTACAGATAAAAACACTATCACAACCACCGCTAAAATAAAAACTGGCTTGACTTTTCACTAGTTCATGGAATCCAGTGTAACATTTTGAACAAGACAATTTTATAGAATATAAATAAATAAATAAAAGATAACAATTAAAAAAGCATACAATACATAGAGTATAACTGAAAACAAACACTTATTCATCTTATTACTGGAATCCTGTTGTACTGATTGAAAATAAAGAAAAATTTAAAATAAAATATCATGATTAAACCCCTAAAGAATTACAACTGTCTGGGTGAAGCCATTAATTCAGCAAGAAGTAAGAAAGTACTGGGAAGCAATCATCTACCAAACATCTTCTGGAAGAAATTCAAGAAACAGTGTGTGCAGGGCAGCTCAATGAAATGTGTGTTTCAAGATAAGCAGTGTGAAATCACTTAACAGTTCCAGAATGTCATTTCCTGAGTCTTCTGAATGAATTGCTTGATTACAGAAAAAGCCTGCAGCAACTGAAGACCTGTTCATTTTTCATCTTTCCTTTTTAATGCACAGTATTGTAGAGTTTGGAAATAACCAAAATATGGTAAAAATAAAAAAAAAAAAAAAAAAAAAAAAAAAAAAAAAAAAAGATAAAGGTAACTTGTTTTGTCTTTTTATTATGTTTATTTTCGTCCAATTATGTATATAATAAAATTCTTTGCATATTAGTCTTTGAAATGCTGCCTCCCAGGGAGATCAAAGAAATTGACAAACTTTAAAGTGAGTGCCACAGTATCACACAGTAAAATTATTAATACATTCTGCATTAGATTTTCATTGAACAGGCACGTGGTAATGATTAGAGTCTGCTCTAAGATGTGATGTCATATCAATAAACCACTCTGATTTGAACCTTATTAAAAAAAATCGTGATGCACTAGGAATTCCCTTTTGGGATATATATAATATATAATATCTCCTATATGTATATATATATATATATATATATCTTATATATATATATATTATAATATTATTTATATATATATTAATGTCATTCGTTACAGAGTAATGCACTTCCTTTTGGGAGAAGAAACGACATGGAAGTGTGCAGGAATGTATTATTTCTGTACATATGCATCAAACCTGTTTTTTTTTTTGTAATTATGTATACTGGAAAGGGAATAGTGCAGCACTTAAAAATTTGAATGTGATGAGAAACGTATTGTAAAGAACCCCTGATGGCCAGATAGGCATATTGTGTGTATAAAGACACTGACTACAAACCCACCTAGGGTGAATCCCCTTTAATAAAACTGTATCGTGTCTGCTCTTAGTATTGAGGGTTCACCAAAGTTTAGGTCTGACACCACTTACATTTTTATTTTATTAATTTTTTTATATATATATATATATATATAATTTCGTAATACTGTATATAACAGATTGGACACATCCCCTCATCTTCAACAAAGCTGGTTTAACCATCATGACCCATTATAAAAGACATAAACTGAAAAGTTTCAAACAAATTATATAAACATATCTTAAGAAGAACAATGTGTTTTTTTCTGAATTTGTCTTGTTGGCAGATGTAGGTGTTGGTAGTCTGAAATGTGAACTATAATCATGTCAAACAACAAAAATACCTACCTGCCAGGATAATTCCAAGACACCCACACAACTGCAATCTCATAATCTGTAGCAGGGAAATACAGTCAGAGAATGAAATTTGTACCAAGACACCACTGAGCACTTCTAATGTTTTTATCACTAAGGTCAACAGTTTTGTCAATATCAATATCTACAAAATCATCAAGAGGTGGAATCAGACTGACCCCCCCTCCATATATATATATATATATATCCTATCCTTTGTTATTCATGTTATTCCTATAATGAATTATCATTTTGAGCTGTGTGTGTAAAATCCCTGGGATGCTGACATTTTAAATTTCTTGACAGGCTAAGGGAACTGAAACCTGTTAATTCAGGATAAAATATTTCAGATAAATATTCCAGATAAATGGTTTCATCCCGGCACCTTTCTATGGATAACATGGTCTGATTGGAGTGAGTTTGTACAGTACAACACTGAAGTGATTAAGTTCCAGAAGTGGTAATAACATTTCATCTAGCGTTGCATATCAAGAATTAAAGTATAAAAAAAGTTAGGTTGCTTATTGTAACCCTGGTTCCCTGAAAGAGAAGACAACCACCAAAACTTTACGTATGGGATATGCCTGCCTATTGGTAGGTATTTTCTGAGCTGTCTATACCAGAGCTGCCGATAGGCCCCTTCTTGGGGTAACACCCTCTGTCCCGCCTACAGAGGGATTAAATAGTCAAACCATGGAAGCCATGTTCTCTTTTGGCATTGAAGCCGTGAGGGCGACCGATGCGACCTCGCTGGTTGGTGGTCGTCTTCTCTTTCAGGGAACCAGGGTTACGGTAAGTAACCTAACGTTCCCTTTCAATTCAAAGACGACCACAGAACATTACGTATGGGAAATGTACACCAGAGCCGTCGCGAGGGAGAAGGAACAGCAGCTTACGAGGGACATATCAGAACCGCTTAACCCTAGGTTAGCAGTGCGAGTGTACAATCTCAAGGATCCTTGTGCCTGTTGAAAGAAAATAAATATCTACCACAATCAAACAGTAGAATGTGGAGAATGTATGTGGCGTAGCCCAGCTAGCCACCGTACATATATCAGACAGTGAGGTCCCAAGATGTAAACAACCCTCTAGGGGGGTGCGCAGCTAATCTCCAAGGTGGGGGTAAGCCAGCATTGTCATACGCCACAGAGACTGTATCCACAATCCAGTGGGACTGTCACAGTTTTGAGAGGGGCTGTCCTAGAGTCCATAAACCGTGACAAAGAGCTGGTCAGAATGACGCAGAGCTCTTGTTCTATTCACGTAACTTCTCAGCGCCCTCACTGGGTTCAATCTCCTATCCTCCTCCGAAGAAAACGGAGGTGGATGGAAAGACTCCAGTTCCACAGATTGGTTCATGTGGAAGGCTGTGATCACCTTAGGGAGACAAACAGGGTTTGTACACAATGGCACCCTGTTGCCATTGTCCTAAATCCTCATACAGGAGCTGTGCACAAACAGTGCCTGTAGCTCACTGACCCCCCTTTGCGGAGGTGATAGCCAGGAAGAAGGCTGTCTTCATAGACACCCTCACTGGTGGAGCCTTAACCAAGGGTGCAATGGTAGAGTCCACCAGGGGAAATCCTCACCTTCCACACCTTCCAATGAAGCAAGCTGAGCAGCTTGTTTCAACACAATTGGCGCTGATGGTCCCAAGAGGAGCACACTTCCTCCATAAAGTCAGGGAATGGTGGAAAGGACTGTGGTTAGGGAGCCACGGCCTGTGTCCGAAACATGGACCAGTGGGGCTCTGTCGGTGTCGCCCAGGGGACCTGCAAAAAGGTTGCAGTGTATACCATCAGTGCTGACATGGAGCTGGACAATGGTGGCAAACTAGCCACTGAGGCAACCTTGGAGCTAGGTTCCACCTCGTTTGACAGAATCGGTTCCTCTCCGTCCTCCATCTCCGTGTGGTAGAAGCCCTCATCCCAAGAGGCCGCTATAGACAATGTGTCCTCCTCTGCCAACAAAGACTACGATTCCAGCTCACCTGGGCTCCCGTGGGAGACCCAGGAACTGGACCTGGTGCGGATGGTAGCGGGGCTAGGACCTTCATCGGCGCTTGCTGTCTAGACAGCAGCTCAAGGACCTGGTCCATCTGCGCCTTGAGGTCCATGATGTCTCTTACCTGCCTTGAGTGCTTCACCCTCCTCGCTTGTGAGACAAGGAGTGAATACGGGGTGTTGGCACAGGAGCCTGAGCACATCTCCTGCGAGGGGCTTTGTGACAATTGGAGGAGTGGTGGTGGGGCCCTGAGGGCTGCTGATGGCTCCTCTGTGGGGGACGGAACTTCTATCCCCATGGTCCTATTCAGCCTATTGTGACAGACTTTGGGCTGAAAAGCCAAGCAGATGTCGCAAAAGTCCTCATCCCCGATGGCCTTGTGGCATGTTGAACACCTAGGCACCACACGCAGAGAGAGTGGCCATCATTATGCAGCATGTTTGCCTTGCAGGACATGCAGGCGTGGAACCATGGTATGCTCGTCATGGTCACAGTCACAGGTGTGTCTCCAGTAACAATGCACGCACCGAGGTGGGTGGGTCGAGGCAGCCAGCGAGGTGTAGTCTATATATATATATATATATATATATAATATATATATATATATATATATATATATATATATATAGTACTGTACAAAAGTTTTAGGCAGGTGTGAAAAAATGATGTAAAGTAAGAATGCTTTCAAAATTAGACATGTTAATAGATTATATTTATCAATTAACAAAATGCAAAGTGAGTGAACAGAAGAAAAATCTACATCAAATCAATATTTGGTGTGACCACCCTTTGCCTTCAAAACAGCATCAATTAAGGAAATCACTTGAACACAGTTTTTGAAGGAACTCGGCAGGTAGGTTGGCCCAAACATCTTGGAGAACTAACCACAGTTCTTCTGTGGATTTAGGCAGCCTCAGTTGCTTCTCTCTCTTCATGTAATCCCAGACAGACTCGATGATGTTGAGATCAAGGCTCTGAGGGGGCCATACCATCATTTCCAGGACTCCATGTTCTTCTTTACGCTGAAGATAGTTCTTAATGACTTTCGCTGTATGTTTGGGGTTATTGTCATGCTGCAGAATAAATTCAGGGCCAATCAGATATGTCTCCCTGATGGTATTGCATGATGGATAAGTATCTGCCTGTACTTCTCAGCATTGAGGAGACCACTAATTCTGACCAAACTCCATTTGCAGAAATGCAGCCCCAAACTTGCAAGGAACCTCCACCATGCTTAATTTTTGCCTGCAGACACTCATTCAGGTACCGCTCTCCAGCCCTTAGGTGAACAAACTGCCTTCTGCTACAGCCAAATATTTAAGTCCAGAGCACATGCTGCCATTTTTCTGCACCCCAGTTCCTGTGTTTTCGTGCATAGTTGAGTCACTTGGCCTTGTTTCCACGTCGGAGGTATGGCTTTTTGGCCGCAAGTCTTCCATGAAGGCCACTTCTGACCAGACTTCTCGGGACAGTAGATGGGTGTACCAGGATCCCACTGTTTTCTGCCAATTCTGAGCTGATGGCACTGCTGGACATCTTCCGATTGCGAAGGGAAGTAAGCATGATGTGTCTTTCATCTGCTGCAGTAAGTTTCCTTG
The DNA here is from genome assembly GCF_017654505.1 of Polyodon spathula. NCBI lineage: Eukaryota > Metazoa > Chordata > Actinopteri > Acipenseriformes > Polyodontidae > Polyodon > Polyodon spathula. The sequence continues at coordinate 8,607,125 of NC_054547.1, read as the reverse complement.
GCCGACCACTGCGTCTACGCTTCTTCAAAAGAGCTTGGACAGCACATCTGGAAACCCCTGTCTGCCTTGAAATTTCTGCCTGGGAGAGACCTTGCTGATGCAGTATAACTACCTTGTGTCTTGTTGCTGTGCTCACTCTTGCCATGGTGTATGACTTTTGACAGTAAACTGTCTTCAGCAACCTCACATTGCTAGCTGAGTTTGGCTGTTCCTCACCCAGTTTTATTCCTCCTACACAGCTGTTTCTGTTTCAGTTAATGATTGTGTTTCAACCTACATATTGAATTGATGATCATTAGCACCTGTTGGGTATAATTGTTTAATCATACACCTGACTATATGCCTACAAAATCCCTGACTTTGTGCAAGTGTACCTACAGCATTTTTTTCACACCTGCCTAAAACTTTTGCACAGTACTGTGTGTATGTGTGTATATATATATATATATATATATATATATATATATATATATATATATATATACTACTATATATATATATATATATATATAACTGCCATCACTGCCATGAGGCAGCTTGCATAGTCACTCAACAACAGGGGCACGGCGGAGCCTAGCCCCAGTGACGGACGTGCTCCCACATGAGTGAAGGCTGAAAAAAACAACAACACTCACTCCTTTAAATCAATACTGCACAGACAGTCGACTCACATACAACAGATAGGAAAGCTGCAGCCTGCACGTGAGCTTGAGCAGGTTGCTGAAGAAAGATTGAATGAAAAAAGATGAATCAGGAGTCACCGATTCCATGAAAATGGCAAGCCAGCTTTCAGCTTAAAAAGCAAGGGAACCGCAGTTGACTCAAAGCTCTTTTTCACAACACGCTCAGATACCAACACAGAGGGTCTTACCTTACTGTCTTGACAGGCAAAGAGAGAGCATGACTTCTGTGGTTTGACTATTTAATCTCTCTGTCTCTGTGTGTCACCCGCAGGCATATCCCATAAGTAATGTTTTGGTGGTTGTCTTCGAATGGAAAGGGAAAAAGCAAAGAAAATGGCCATCAGTAATAATGTTGCTAGTGCTAACAAGATGTAAGAAAATTGATTTTAAAGCCCTGGTTAGCATGACTTTATTTAGCAGTATTGAACTGTATACTGAGAGTCTTCTGCTTTGAAACATTTTTCAGACCAGCGCCTTTAAACAACAGTGGCACATATGTTGCTGCAGATCTATATAATGATTGTAACAAAAATTATAATAGATTTTTTTGCAAAAGCCAATACAATGTATACAGTGTAAACCTGTTACATTTGCTCTGATGCCACAGGTTTGAGTTATATTATTTGAGAAATAATGGAAAAAAGCCAAATATCCTCTTGTTTGCTGTGCCCTAGATGTCAATTACATCTTTACCAGGAAAAGGAGGCAAACAGTACTGTCCCAGTTGTTATGATCCACTGATCGAGCATGGATAAACGTGGTACCAATCAATAAGTTATTGTCCTGGGATAAATTACCTCTGGGCAGTAGAAAGATGATGACAACCGAATTGATGGCATGCACCCATTGCTGTCAAAGGGTGTTCATGTTCCTCTACCCAGCAATATGACATTTTTACCTACTCAAAGGTCATTCTGGATCTTAGTAGGTTACTATGCCATATTTTAGTTGACAATGCACAGGGGACTGACTATTGGATATTTAGACACATATTTCTTCCTTGCAGTTTTGCATTTTGAATGATTGATTTTCATGGATTACTCACTATAAATACGCAATTGTTTTCAAATGCAGTTATCTGTTAAAGAACACTGATAGCTATGAATACTGCATTGTTTATTATTGATAAACAATTATGTTGCTCATTCTGCTGCTTGTATGCACGTCTTTTAAATTAAATTACATGTGAAACATTCCTCTCGAGACATTTTGGATTGATATGGAATTTAAAAATATATGAATAATATTCAGCAATGTGTTCAAAATGCAGTAAGCACATCAAGGTTACAATTGTAATGTGAAAACAGTAATGATGGTCTGTTTGTATTGTATTTTCTTCACCAACCCTATTTAAAAAAAAAGAAAAAAAAAACCTTTATGTGCTTTATGAAAGTCATCTTTGCCAAGTGGTGTAAAGTAATTGTAAATGGTAACACTTAACATTAAACACCTGTAATCTAAATACAATTATGCATGAACTCAAACACAATGGCTAATTAAATTAATATAAAAATATTGTGAAGGAAACTTCTTTTCAAGAAACATGTTTTATCTCAAACATATTCATGTTCGGAAATACTAAACACACTATACAGGACATGAGGCTCACCTATACTCAAAATCCTATATTTTATATTTAAAAATCCACATGCATTCAAACTTTAAATACATTGCAGGGGAAAAGCTGGAATGGAAACAGGCATTTAAGAACGAGCAATGCTGCAATGGCTTCAAGGATTAAATGTAGCTTGTTCCCAACAGATGTCTACGTTTTGAGGCTTGATTGGCGTTGCATAAATCAGCCTGGGACTAGCCCCAAGTTAAATTACTGCAAAGATTCACCTGATAAATTCATTTGTGTTTTGTGTTATTGGGTTGTCGGCTGGGTGATGATAGTTAGCAGGCACTGACTCAATAGGTGGCGCTATATAGTATAGTATAAAGAAGCTACTGTAGAGTCATTCCCTAGTGGGAAAAAAATACATATGGAGTGCTTGCTGCCACGGTTATTTGGGAAGAATCACTCAGTTAATTTGTTTGCTAAAAGGCCTGATTGTTACAATATTATTAGCTATAGGCCACAATTACAGCCAGTTTCTAAATGTTTCAGTATGGTAATAACCCTTTCGCAAGGGTATGTGGGTAAACATTGATTTAACTAATTGATATCACAATCTTTCACTTTTCTATTTATGTTTTTTTTCACTTTCCTTAATTTAACTTGGAGTAACTTGATGAGTACTGCTCCCAACTGAGACTAAAGTTTCCAGATTGCCTCCCTCCTCCTCTTAACCTTTAATGCCAGCCACCGATGTAGGACGACCCAAATATAATTACTTTACTAACATGATCACAGCATCTTCTTCAACCAGCCCCTGTGGAACAGTGATTCTGAGTGGTGAGCTGAATTAATAATTCACTGAAGGCTGGATGGTCATTCTGTTGGGAATAAAAGCGTGCTTTGATGACACTATCTTCAACAGATCCGTTCCATGTAGGGAGCAATATGTTAATGCCTATCATGGGAATAACAGACCCTGCTTTGAGCTTTGATTGTTTTTTTTTGTTTTGTTTTTTTTCATCAGTGGTGCAACTGAGGCGATATAAGTAATGCTCACATAATGAAGGGTTACTTTGTCTGATTGAAATTACATTACATTTATATCCATATATCCATTCGTTACTATGGTTTTCAATGGACTGGTGTATATTGGTGGGATGAGAAAAGCTGATTCCAAATGTAAAGCGGTAAATTAGATTTACTAGTCCATAATATGCAAGAAAAAAAAAAAAGATAAAGAATCCAGTGTCTGGGAAATATGTATTAGATGGATTTGTCCACAGTTGTGATTTATACCCATGCAAATCTGTGTAACCTCCATAAACACATCATGTATAATTGTTTAGTGAGATTAGTTCTAAATTGAAATTTGGTGGCTTTATTAAGTTGGTGCATCTTTTAAATGCTGCTATACATACAACCAACAATACTGGTCCAAATTAACTTAATACGCTGATGTTTTCCAATTATGTTCTGCTTGCTACCAGTACTGCTCCTGGACTGATCCTGAATACAGTGATATATATGAATGTAATTATATAAATTAATTTTGCACTTGCTGTCATAGGCATGGGTTTGAGTACTGCCAAGGGATATTTTTTGAAACTGATGATCTGCCAACAACTCCGTGGATTATGTGCTTCTCATGCTTGGTGACCTGTGGATTCTGTCTCACTGTGAGTTTCTGTGGCAGAGTGAGGCAGTTCTTTTTAAAAAATGCCCTCTTATGGTTGACCAATAGGTTCCCTTTATATGCGTGAACTGTGAGACACATTGATTTTGTGTCATCTGAACACTTATTTTTAATGTAGGGAATATATTGCTGTGGTCAAATTTTAAAAGAAAAACAATGCAGCAGGGTTAATGGAAAAGCTCATATCTAAACTTACTGCACACCCTTACAGCACTGAAAGGCACAATGCTGATTTTGTCAATGTTGAAATACCAGCTGTGCTGGTTTACATATCTGCGGTTTCTAATAGCAACGAGTTGGGTTCTTTTTAATGCTAAATTATCTTAATCAGAAACGCTGACAACTAAAACAATGGATGTTTTGGCGCGTACCCCTGCTTTCTCTCAGTTGCTATAGAAACACGTGAAAAGCCCAACAAAGGATAAAGGGCAAAGACGAAACTGCCAAGGTCAAATGCACCAAGTGTGTCTGTAGTTTCCTGTCTGATGAGTCTGAGGGCAGCACCCTGAGAAACTCAATGAAGCTTCCCTGCCAGTCTTGCTTGGATCCCGCGCAGCTGCACTATTGGTTGTTGCAGCTGCAATGGCTGGCAGGGTAGACCTGGCTCTGGTTCTATGCAGCCCTCAGTCTGTAAGAAAAAAAAAACACCGTCAGAAGACTGGCTTGGCTCTATGACAGGCACTGCTTCCGCTAGATAGCTGGGGGGAGTTAATGAATGGGACAAGGCAGAATAAATACAGCATTTCTAATGATTCTAATATGAATTTTAAAAAACAACTATATCAGTAAACTAATGTACAGCTGGTTTGGAATCTTAACTTATCCTCTCAATTATTCTGTAATTTATTAAGAGCCGAGGTACTCAAGGAAACTCACTCTGTCGTACTTGACATCAATAATATTAGCAATGAAAAATAAATAAATTAACCTGACATAGCTTGCTTAAATAAGTGTCAATACAGAGATGTAAAATACAGAGATCTGCTGAACTTTCTCATGTAATAGTGTTGATAACTTGCTTCTTATATTCACAGTAAAAGAACACAGTTAAGTTTGAACACTAATAAACACTGCTGCTGTCTGATCAAAAGTAGTGCCCTGTAGGCCTGAGCTCAAATCCATCTGAGGTAGTAAAATGAGCCCTCTCTGGAGACGGCACAGCATCATGTCACACTGCTAATATCCCATGTACCCAATGTAGCTTTCAGAAAAGGAACATGATTCACCCCAAAGAGGGCAGCTGCCTACAAAACTTGGCATAGTATTAGAGACTTAAAACTGTTTTTAACTGCTAGATTAGTCAGCCGCACAATTTGGGATATCTGTAGCTCTAGTTGTTCTCTCTCTCTCTCTCTCTCTCTCTCTCTCTCTCTCTCTCTCTCTCTCTCTCTCTCTGAATTGCATTTCTTGAAGCTTGTTCTCATTTAATTTCATCCATATAAAAAAAAAAAATACAGTTTGTCCTCCTTTATCCCCTCAGCTATGTCAAATCCAATTTCCTGTTATCGAGGCTGTAGCAGGTGTGTATATATACAGTATGTTAAGGGTAAGGCTCGGTGGTCTGGTAAATCTAGTTTCGTCAAGGGCTTCTGGGCAAATTCGAAAGTTACCATTGTTTTCAGCACTCGCCCACTTCCAATCAGGTTAGAACTTGAAAAAGATGACTGGGTGAAACCTGTTTTTTCAACAGTTTTCACTGAATTTTGGGACTAGCCCAACCAAGTCTAGTTTCATCCAATTCTTTAAAATCGATGCTGGCCGAATCTGGTTCACCCATACCATTTGGACTAGTCTAGTTTCATCCAAAGCAAGTGTGGCAAGTGTGGCAAGTTTGCCTGCGCAAGTTTTTGACCGGACTTTTTGGGGGAGAGAGCGAATAAAAAGCTATTAAAACCGCTATTAAACCCCCCTGGTGTCCTGCCTTTTCAGCACCGTCGCTGTTTTTTTTTTTTTTTTAAACAATAAAATACTGTATATACAACAATACGTACTTTTATTTTACAAAATACATAAGCAACGGTAAAATATGAAATAACAAAACGTCTACTTTCTTATGCTCCCCATGTTGAGTTTGTCGTTTGTGTTTTGGATTCAGACGATAAACTGATGCATGGGTAGAAATGCAAAAGTAGACTCGCCCAAATAATTGGCATAAGCATAGTTTTGCCCCGCATCTATGTTGAAACATTACACGAAACTAGACTTGTCTGGGCTAGTCCCAAAATTAAGTGAAAACAGTTGAAAAAAAACATTTTTTGCCCAGGCATCTTTTTCAAGTTCTGGGCCAGTCTAGACTTGCCCATTTGGATGCGGGCGAGTGCCGAAAAAAAGTGGTAACTTTGGGATTAGCCCAGAAGCCCTTGGCAAAACTAGATTGGCCCGGGCAAGAACAATATATATATATATATAACTTCTACAAACATGTGTTGTAATGTAACATGTGTTGTAGAAGTTTTCTGATATCAACAAATAAAAAACAGGTTTCAGTTTAGATGTTTTTGGTTTGCTTCCAGTGGATAGTGTTTATGAATCATGCAACTTCTAAGGATTATGGAACCCCTGCAGTGTTTACTAGAAATGTATATTTGCTGTGTTGTCCATATCGCAATAAAATATTTTTCATTGAGAATGGTTCACTGAAAAAAAGAGGATCCCCCCCCGACACACTGTGATGTTCATAAGTTTTGCTACCTTATGATCCATGATGTGAAAATAAAAATATGAAAATAAAAGAGATGTGTACTGAGAGTGAAACTGAGGTGGGAAATCGAGGTTTTTAAAAGTTTACCACAGATTTATTAGAGTATTTTATCAAAAAGGATTATACATAGTTATTTGACTCTTGCTACTGTGCATTGTTTCCGTTACATGTGAACCTTTCGTTTTCCAGAAAGAACATTATAACTATATAATAAAACTTTGTTTGTTTAAATATATTTACATTATTTCTATTTTGAAAATGAGTTGGGAATTTTATGCAGACACTTTACTAATAAGTATAACGAAGGATGACTTACAGAGTTAAGTATTATTTGCGTTTTTGTGGCAGTTTTGCAGCTTCACCCGGAAAACAAAGGGTTACATTTTTATGCAGTTTGGGCTGTATAGATGAGAGGGATGTCAATGAGGATTACCAAGAACTTTTATACTTGTATGAGAATAACAGTGTTTCCAAACTATTCACAGTACAAAATGTTATATTGAATTAATAGTAGGGGGCATGGCATTACTAGTAACTATAATTGTATGATGTCATCGGGTTTAGAACTGAATTGATTGAAACAGTTTAATATCACGATAACTGCATTTCATATGCAGTTATTTCTCAATTTAACTAACTTTACCTTCTGATAATGTTAATATTATTATTATTTTTTGTAACAAAAATAAATACAATGGCAAATGGCATTAAAAAGCTCAAGACAATATATGTCCCAAGTATAGCTTCTATTAAAAAGGAAAAAAAACAAACCCATAAGAGCCATAAATTAAAATGCTGAGCAGTGAGGGGGCTTATACTGCTTCCAAAAGAGATGTCCCTCCAGATCATGTTTTGTATTTCTCAAAACAGCTTGTAATTGTATTTAATAATCCCCTCAAGCAATAAAATAAATCATTCAGCAAACAGATCTAAAGAAGATTAAGTACCAGCAGTTTATAGCTTGCCAGTCAACATGGGTTTTAACAGAGTACACATGGTGCTGAATGTAACCACTTAATTCTACCATGGTTCAGCTTTCCACTGCTCCCAAGATGTAAACCAGCAATCTAATTCCCTGATAAAGGCCCATGCTGAAATGTTATGCTGCAATAAATATGTACATTACAGCCTCCATCCCAACCCTCACACATTCAGAACCTTATCTGCTTTCCAAGCATCACATTAGGCAGCAACTGCATTTCTAGCTTCACAAAAGAATATCTCAGCAGTGTATCCAACCAAACTTAATCCTACAGGCAGTTAAAATCTTAGGCTTTATGCCTCTGTCTCCTTTGTGACTGTATAGCACAGGAGATTATAATAGTCATGACAGTTTTCCCTTTTGTCTATTTATGAGCCTGAGAGAAAGTGCAAGTACAGACAAACCAGCTATAGGGAAGTTTAAAAGTGATCATTATAGACAGACTGATTTAACAAGGGGTCATCAAAGTGGTCATTGGACAGAAAGTCCTTTAAAGAGTAAGTACCAAGGTTCCGAAAAAATATACTGTTCCACTTCCCCACTTGTTGTGCAACTGTTTAAATAATGTACCTGTAATTTTTAACATTCTGACAACTTCATACACTTACAACTTTAAAAGTCTGTTTCAAAGCTCTTTCAAAATGGCCACTCTAGTGCACTACATAGTGTAATAACGATCCATGACGTGATACGGAACAGAAAAGCTAGAGCACTTGCTAATTTTTTTTTTTTTTTTTTTTTTTTAATCGCTGTTTCTGCAATGATTTAGAGGACAGATCTCACCTTACACAATTGGCTTCATTTAGCAGACAAAGATAGGTTGCAGTGTTTTACTTTTTGCGAACATAATTTGGATGTGCCTCCAGCCAGATTTAAAAGTACATAAGCAATGCTGCTTTCTACTCTACAGCACCTCAAAACTATTAAATCCATTACCTTAAATACCTGAATGACATTTAGTGGATTAAATATCACTTTCCAGAGCTCCAATGATGAATTACAAGGTTACAGTAAACAAAAAGGGAGCAGTTGCTCCTTCTGACTATTATTGGCTTATTGTAGTCGTACTGTATTGTTTCATTTATCATGTAAGGGCTGTTTGGTGGTTAGCCTTTGATATTTAAATTTATAAAAATAAACAAATGGAACACAGCCATAAGAGTATTAGCTTCCATGAAATACAAACAAGACCAACACAAACCCTAGGATGGTCATCCAGTTTGTGAAAACATGGGCTATTTATATTCAGGTGCATAAATTGATCAATAATTAGATTAGTCATTGCCCAATAAGGCAGATAAAGGGAAAGGAGTGGAGAAGTCAATATAACGTGATACAAATCAATTATAAAGTGTCAAACATAAAACGTGCACTACTCAAATCAACAAATACAATTATAAAAATAATAACATACAAGTGTAAAATAAACATGAACAAGGCATTCTTGACCTTGTTACAAAAGGCTAGGCACAGAGATATTAGGATAAAATATTCTGTCGCACTAGTACATACACAGTCATATTATTGTTTTCAGATAATACTGCTTAAAATGCTTAAATACTGCATCTGATTCCCATCAGCCAGGACGGGATGCCTTTAACTTCTGTCAGGTCGTGGAAAGAGGGCCTGTAACCCTTCAGATCTTCATTCAGAGAACTTGATTTTTTTATGTTCAAATTAATTTGAATTGTGTTGTTGAATCTAGATGGAAAACTATTATGTAAATTGTTTGCATGCATACTTCCATGATAAATAATATCTGATTAGCTGAATACAAGTAAACAACGTCATGGCTTTACCAGAACGGGTAATCCTCAAAGTTCTTGTTTTTCCTCCACTTTGTAGAACAGCCCTCCCATCACTGAAGAAGGCAGCTGTCAAAGCCACAGGGACTGAAATCTGGAAAGCTGATGCTTTTCTCATAACCTGCAGTGACTTTCAATGAGCTACAAGCACTGCCCTGCCATTCAGTTTTAATAAAGATGGGACTCTGGGCACTTATAAATGTGAAGGATTCTATGAAATTACATTGGTTTTTCAACTCTGCTTACAGCTTAACAATAAATCACTTTGCCCTTGCCCTTGGCAAATGTATTATAGCACAACATATGAATGTTTACCTTTTCTACATTTTGCGGGTGGTGCTGCAAGTTTTTCTTGCTGTTTAATTGGACAAGCCAGGGTTGTAAGTTTTAACGATATTAGATGTCCTGGTTTTCCACACTTGATAAATACAGTAGTTGTTAGAAAACATTGAAAATATGTTAAATTTAAGCTTTTTATTGGACTTACAGTACATTAATGCAGTACACAAGGATGTAATTAATTATGCTTGAGTGGTTTCGGTTATCAAATGTTTGTGGGAATTATGTAGAAAATGGTGTCATTATAAACAAGGTGTTTGAGCTTGCAGGTATTAGTGCACCATGTATTTGTTATCCACTGTGAGCAGTTGCAGGTTATTAATGTATACTCTGGCTGTGCGTTATAGGGCAACATTGCTCTGCTGAAGACTAACATTTGTGCTTAATTGTTTTTTTTTTTTGTTTTTTTTTTTTAAATCACTATTAAATACGATAGATAAGGAATTATGACAGGAAAGGAGACCATGGATTGTTTTATCAATGGATGCTATACTGAAAGTGACTTTTTGCTTTGTCAATTCTGTATTGTTTTAAATCTACGAAATGTGGCCAATTTTTTTTGCATTGAACATGTGTACACATTGTATACAGTGCTCCTCGATATTTCATAAATTTGCTCAGGTTAGTCTAAGTTGCTAGTAAATTGTACACTAATTCACTGTTTTCAATATTTCTGAATTTTGGGATGTGTAAGTCAGATAGCAAAAAATAAATAAAACAGGGAGAGCGGTAGTTAAAATGTGGTATATATTGGTCTTTGGGTCTATGTACTGTATTTGACTTTAAGGGAAGTATTTTTTCTGTGGATCTCTCAAAGTAGGGAATTGATTCTCACTATAGCAGAAAGTGTCTACAGCATGTCCTTAAGATCTGAGCGGCATGTGCAAGTTCAACATTTTATTCCGTGATGCTGTGCCTCTGCCAGCAGCACACCTCCAGGAAACCAGGCTTCTCCAGTGAAATCTTTGGCTGATTTCTGCTCTTCTTCATTATCTACCAGCACAAGATGGCATTCAGAAATAGTAAACACACTTTGCTGCAACCAAAACCCCTGAGCGCTAACAAGAAAAAAAAAAAAAAAAAAAACATGTCAATTACAAAATAGGGGGTCTTCATTACATCTGTGTGTGAGGGGCAGAGCTTTGAAAAGTGGCCAATGCTTCTCCTTTCCCATCTGCTCTTGTTATCCCACACTTTTGTTTCCTCAAGCAATCACACAACCCACTCCATATTAATTGTATTTAATCCAACAGAAAATGATGTGTATAATTATATATGTGGTGTAAGGCAAAAAAAAAAAATAGTGCATGAGCACACGCGAGAACTGTATTATTCTGTGCACTGATAAACAATGAACAAACCAGCACTTTGTTAGGATGTGCTGTCATATTCCAAACCCTTTTTTTAAAATCATGAAATTGGTATTGCTGCTGCCGATTCTTTAAAATATGACACTTTCTTCACCTCTTCCTGATATCTACAGTATATTACAAATATAATGAATAGAACATATACACAAGAAATGGGCTTTGCTCTCCATTGTTGTGAATTCATGTTCTACATTTAAGCCTCATTCACTTTTATTAGTCAGGGTTTTATAGTTCAGACAATTACACTTAAATTAAATACATAAAAAAACAAAAAAAAAACAGGACAGGTAGTTTCATGTCTAAATGTCACCCAAGAAGCACACTTTGTTTACATTATTGTAGCACTTGAATAGGTCAGAAGCATTTCCCCCTGCAAAGGGAAGGTATTGATCTGCTAAAAATACCTTCTCTCCTCATGGAGAGCCATGCTGTGTTCATAGGATGAATAAGAGAAGATCTACACTGTCCTGCTCTTCAAATCGCCCGGACAGCAGGAGTGAGTTAGACAGATGGAGCTACGAATCAGAATCAATAACGAAGGATGCTGGTGGCGAGAAAGAAAGCGAGAGAGACAGAGACAACCTTTTTCTATCCGTCTGTCTGTGTTTGCTTCAAAAGCAGCAATCTTAATACTGCATCAACCATATACTCTCCAAATTACATAACAGAATACCTTCCCACCTTCTTTTAGACATCAACACCATTTTGTCTGGACTTCCTTAAGTAATTATGGTTTCACTGGGAGTGCACATGTTACTGAGGTCTAATTGGACCCAAATTAACTTTACTCTGTGTTAAACCAAGCCTCTGTGGAATGTATTCATGCAGTGTACTGCAGGCCTAAGTCAATTGTGACAGATAGCTTTACTTGTTGTGATATGACAGTTCTGCAGCTGTTTCTGTCACCGTACATTAAAAAGTATTGATACTCCACTTTAGGGATGAATGTTGAAAATAACTAATTGTTATCTGTGGGGATGCGTACTTGTCTGCGGAGATGGAAAATGCCTGCTAGGTAATAAACAACAGTCTAACCTTAAGACTTCACAAGCTACCACACAGCTGAAGTATAGAAATCTGCCCCAGATTTTGGTGTCATTTTTCCGGAGAGCAGTGAAGCGTTACCATGTTTCACACTTAATTAAGCTTAATTCTGGCTTTACTGCATCAGACTGGTTTTAATGCATTTGAATATAGTGTTTTTGTTTTGTGTTAATTCAGTTAGCAAAATATTAAGCAATGGTTGTTGAGTCTCAAAAGCATAGAAATCAGTTAATTGTTTTTCATGCAAGAAAAGACGCATTGAAAAATGTAATGGACTGCTCACAAACTAAATGTTGTTAACTAGGGCTCAAAGGTCATGTCAATAATAATTTAAATTTTAATCACAAGGTTTTCTCCAGTTACTGTATTGAACTTAAGATGTTACTGTATTATGGTTTATTAGATTACATGCGGACCACTGTTTAATATATGCTGACCTGACACACGTCTCCAAATGAGACTGATAATGTCAATGATGTGTTTTCCCTTTGCTTGATACCAGCAGTTATTCATTAGAGGTGAATGGATTTGATTCAATATAGATGTCTTTAACAGGACTGAAGTCCTGCATGTTAATAATTGTGTTCATTTTGTTTAAATATGTGCTGGAGAACCTAACGATCCTACCTGCTGCATTGGGTCGTTAGGAAAAGCTACTGATCCTTAACCAACTGGGCAGGCATGTTCCAGCGGAGCACCATGTATAAACAGGTCCCACATATGCACCAGCCCAGAGGTCTGGACCATCAGACCATAAGACCATCAGACCTGTAAAAGCTAAATTCTTCTGGTCACTTTGCATTTTAATTGGGATCAGAGACATGTATTTAAGAAATCAACTCCCCAGACAACTTTTTGTATATCCAGGGTCTGGATGTGTTCGGGGAAAAGGAATTCAAAGCCGTGTGTATATCCGAGGTTGGGGTCTGGTGAGCTGACCAAGGAACAGGGAGTAGTTTTCTGATTGTAGATCCCACCAGTATAGCAGAGAGGTGTATAAGCGGGACCTCCATTATTTCACAGCACCTTTTATTTGTAGTTGTTTTTGTGAAGTGTTTTATTTGGCTTTTTGTAAGCCTGGCCATTTGTCTGCTGCGAGCTACCATCATTGGTAGCATCACATGAGGTGTCTGTGTTGTGGGGGGTGTCAATGAAAAATCCCAATCTCGCTACAGTTTGTCTCCTGTTAGTCAACGACTACCCACACCTATTATTTTACCCTATGGTCTTATCTAGTACCTGTCTATCCTTCTACTTATATCGCTTAGAGCATGATTATGGTGTATATTTTAAAGCATTCAAAAAACTACCTCTACCAATGTTTGTTAAAATATTTGTTATCAGACCTTTATTTTTCAAAAACAGTATAGTGTCAGCAGCATTTAAACCCTTAGTTCCTTATAACATCCTAAAAAATACATAGAAATGAAGAGTTACTTTTAACTTGTATATACATTTTATAAACTCAAACTTTTTCAGGCAGTGCTCAGAAAACCTACTTGATACACATCCTGTTGTTTTAGGTAATTGTCTGTGGTGCAAGGTTGTTCTGGGTAAGCTCTCTTTTACTCAAAACCAGGACATCTATGTAGAACTGCAGTAGAGTTTAATGTCTGTAGATGCATGAGGATGTCTGACTCAAGTCAAAGGACAAGATTCTTCTTTTTTATATATATATATATATATATATATATATATATATATATATATATATATATATATATATATATATATTAGAATCTCCAATTATTTTTATCCCTGATTTTCTTCCAATTTGGAATGCGCAATTATTATTATTATTTTTTCTCCTTCACCGTGACGAGTCCCTGCACAGCTCAGGGACCTGAGGCTCAGTGGGCATCCTCCGATAAGCCAATTAGCATCTTTTTTATACTTTTTACACCTCAAAAATGTTTTTTGAGGTGTGTCTGAAAGTCAATCTATTTCAGTGTTATTCAGTGATGTAAGGGCTTATCATTTATGCATTCTGACTTGCTCAATAGACTTTTACTGTCTGTGGCGTTTGCCTCATTTACAGAAATGTCTCAGGTATCAAGAAGCAATATTCAATCCCCAAAGCCATTATTTCTAAGTAGGATTTAAATATGTTTTTGCAGAGAATCTGCAGGAAATATACTCCAGCTGTTTAAATGACAGGTATGGCAAATAATGATGCATTGTTCCTGTCTCAAAGTCGACCTCAAAGAGCTTGCTTCGTTTTTCAGTGGTTCTTAATATGTCACACAATCAGTGTGGACTTACAGCCCTTCCAAACTAAGTTTTGTGGGCAGGTAAAAGCTCTGAGTCTCTCCAACATAAGGCAGGTAACATCAATTATTAATTAAGACTTCCTGCAATGTGTGATTTTGTTTGCTCAAACTAGATGGATCAAGCATGGTCTGCTTGGGAACTACGGCAGTTGAAAGATACAGACTATTTTGGTGAATAACAGGTTTATGTGACAGATCTAACAACTGAAATGCAGTCATACAATACACAGTTTACACCTTTGGTTCAGGCCTGGATTGTTGAGCCTACCCATCTGGAACAATTTTGTAGTTTGGCTTTTAGTTAGCTTGCTTTTATGCTGTCTGTGACGATCATCTATAACATGACAGAGTGCAAGACTGATGATAGGGAGCAATCCTATCATCACATGAAAAAGAGCTACCTACAGGAAGAAGAAACAAATCTCAATAAACCTTGTCATTTCCAACAGGGACATTTATTTACATTCGATTTTAAACCAATATGTAAATAACACACAATAGAAACAAGACATTGATTTAAAACTATGAAGAAGTCAATTAGACTGGATTATAATTTCATTTATCTTTTTCTCAGACCTACATTGCATGGCTAGTTTGGTTATCTGTACCCAATACAGGTGTAATACTATTTTTTTTTTTTTTTTATCTAGTATTGACTAAAATTGGTTTGGCAATGGCTCACACTTACTATCACATGCAATCTGTGATTACTCAACTACACTGCTTATTGTTGGGAAGAATACTCTACGGTTTTTTAGAATAGGAGTAGGAAAAGGTAATTTCTTGCCTTGACCTTGTGACTTGTTTGGCCATAAAGCAGAACAGACATCACTTGAGCTGGAAATTAGTTTTTTTTTTAGCTTCAGTGAATCAGGAGATGACAGAATTATTCAGCTCTGAGCAGTATACTTCTACCAGTCAAAGGCAGGTGAGGGGAAATGATAACATAGCCAAATAGTTGTTAAAATTCAGTGTGCATGACTTCTTGTAATTGAAAAAAATAATGACCTGTAGAACTAGTTTTTGAGACAGCTCCCCCTACCCAACTTTCTCCCCTGGATAGACGTGCTATCCAGCTCAAAGGTTATGTACAATATCAAGATGTTTGGGATTGGTACCTGTAGTGACTTTTGGATTTTTAGCTTTGTTGGGGAATGAGAAGCATTATGAATTAGTGGGTGTATTTCTGTATTAGTAGTATTAATCATCAAATCAACATTTTAATAAGAAACAATATATACAGTGCCGAGAAAAAAGTTTGTGAACCCCTTAGGATTTTCACATATTTCAAACCTAAAATGTTATTAGATCTTAATCTAAGTCCTAATAATAGATAAAGATAACCTGATTAAACAAATGACACAAAAACATGACACCTTTTCAACATTTATTTATCCACAAATGATTCAACATTCAATATCCATGTGTGAAAAAGTAGGTGAACCTTTAGATTCAATAATTGGTGGCACCCCCTTGAGCAGCAATGACTTCAACTAAGCGTTTCCTGTAACTGTCAGTCTCTCACATCAGTTTTGATGAATTTTGGCTGATTCCTCCTTACAGAACTGCTTCAACTCAATGACATTTCAGGGCTTCCTTGCATGGACAGCTCGCTTCAGGTCCTGCCACAACATTTCAATTTCATTTCAACACCTTATTCTAATTATCTCCTTAATCGAGCTGATAAAACCAGGGGTTCACTTACTTTTTCATATACCCTGAATCATAATTACTCATTGTTTGTCTAATTCATACATCATTTTGTTTCAAAAGACATGGAATTGGTTAACGTAAACCCTTTTGGATATTTAAGAAAAGGTTTTGATTCAAGAAACCTATCATTTTTATGTTGTCAAGGAATATATTATAACACGTTTTAGAGATGTTGAATGTGTTTGTACTACAAACAGGGAATCTAAGGTTAATATTTTAATCAATTCCTTCACATTTATAATCGTAAAAATAAACTTTTTAGTTAATTCAGACCCATTTCCTACTAATATGCATGTTAATGGTGACTTATAACCTTTAAGATGGATGCACACAGATACATTATGCTGAATGTGTGTTGATCAACAATCATTTTGAAAAGACAGCATTGCTTTGCAATTGAACTATTAAAAAATCAATAATAATAATAATAATAATAATAATAAATAATAATAATAATAATAATAATAATACTTATTGGGATGACAAATAGAGTATTCTGGCTTTCCCCCTGCTCAGACAATCATTCTTATCAAAGGAAAGAGGATTAACCAGCAAATTTGTGAACCATAAACCAAATCATTCTAATTGTAACTTTTAGTGCAGTGCCAGGACTGAAAACAACGTCATTACAGTACCTCTTTGTTATAGTGAGACACTGTGTTGCTACTGTGACATATAAAAAAAAAAAAAAAACAGATAGCTAAATCAGCAGAATACTATATGTCCCTGATCACTGCTAGAGAAAATACAGACAATATCACTGGACTGTAGCACATAATTTGCAGTGGGAAGTGAAAGACACCATATGCACACACATTAAAAGTCATTTTGGTTGCATTGTAGTTTATGTGTAAATCTTTTTGTGATCATAATATTTGTTAGATCTATTCCCAAATGTACTGCACTGTGTATATGTAACTGGTTGTATTTTAATAAGAATTCCCAAACATTAGCACTGATATACAGTATGTTAGGGTGATACCTATGGAGACTGGAACTAAAGCTGGGTCATTTTAGGGAGCTAATTTCTTCTAAAGTATTTTCTTGCAATGTCATGTGCTTAAAGAAACAATCTGTGAATGTGACTCTAGAAATAAGAATTCCAATAGCGCAATGTTATCTTAGATGGTACATTATGGTTATGTAATGAATACAAATAAATACATGATTTTCCTAATAAATTGCTTATTTTTATACATTACCCACACAAAGCCATGCAATTTTCTTTTGAGGACTCAACACGTGTATGTTTTCAAATATAGCCTTTCTGCTAATACACTGGTACACAATTCATTATAAACTTTTAGAAAATAAACTCATTTTAAAACACTGTGACGCAAAGGGTAAATAGGTTACACCACTGAGATGGGAGAGAATCTGATATTAACAATGTTCCTTTTATTGCAGGATAGCTGAAATGCACCAAAGCTACTGATGACCTTCTGCAGTTACTTTTACATGTAAGTATAACCTTAAGTAAGCCTTCACTTTTAGAGAAAACTATTTTGCAAAGTCAAAAAGTATATATATAGTTATAAAAATAGTTGACAGCAATGAAAAATCAACCATGTAGAGTTGGTCACACACTTAAAAATCTCTTCTTCTTTAAGGCTTGTCCTCTAATATTATAGTCTTACATTTTGTTTAAAAAAAAACAAAAAACATTGTATTATTATTGAAAGAAAACATGGAAGACATTGGAACAAGATTCTTAACCCAGGAAAACAACTTTGCTGTGCATAAATGCCTTCTTGAGTGTATGCAGTTTTCCTTTTTAAAATGTTACATGAATACGAATCAGTCCTTAGAAATTCTGACATGTGATTTGTTAAAACCTCATCACATGGCTAAAAATAGATCCAGCTATTGCCCTGTGTGCTGCCTTCGGTCAATAGTTTGTTTATAAACTTTCAAATCACATCATCACACTGAAAGGCCTTTCTCTCTTCACACAACAAAGCAACATGGCAGACAAACCTTCTGTAACAACTATATTTAAACAACATATACACACACACACACACACACACACACACACACACACACACACACACACACACACACACACACACACACATACACAATCTTGCCTCACTTACTTTCTTGACTGATTCATAAAACAAATATGAACTGCAGACTTCGGCTCATAGGGGGAAACTAAAGGCCCCTCAGGAAGAACTATAGTTACCTGTGGCTTCGACATTACTATATATTATATAGAATAATAGATGGGCTTCAGTGAGTTACAGGAAAATAATTCCATCCAGGGTGTCTGTGACATCATAAATTAGGAGACTGAAGGTCGAGTCATTTATAAACTGTCACAGAAACACAAGATTGAATTGTTTTCCTGTAACTCACTGAAGAGTCCCATCTATTTTTTTTTTTTTATATAATCAGGGATACCTTTGTGATGCTAATATTAAAGAAGACAAGGTTCAGTGGTAGTTTTTTTTTTTTTTTTTTAAGTGTTTTCAGTGCTGTACAGACGTTCTATGTCGTTATCCGTTTAGTTTCTCCGAGATATGAATATACCAGCTTTACTTTTTTTTTTTTTTTTTTTTTAGTGTATTCCCATTAACTGATCTAGTAATTTCTGTACTGTAAGTGTGACATCCACAACTGAAAACTAACATTTTGTTCCTGTAAACACAAACTTTGTAATTGATGGTCTCGAGGAGTCAGTTTTACCTAAGTTTCAAGTATCATATAAATCCTCTAGAGGAATTAATAGTGCACTGTGGCATTACATTTTTTTTAAAAAAATTTTTGAACTAATTATACATTTAATATATATATATATATATATATATATATATATATATATATATATATATATATATATATATATATATATATATTATATTAGTATACATGATTTTAGATTTTACTAAAACATAACAATAAAATGAGGCCAATATCTTTATGTGTGCTAATACTGTTTGTAGAAAAAGTCAGAGCATGTAATACATTAGTCCTGTTCGTTAGAGGCTGAACTGCATAAATGAAACAGTGGTCTGTGGCAGACCCAGAGTAATGAAGTGGATGAAGAACACTGTGCTGCTTTATTTCTCAGGTCTTGGATTTACTGCAATGTAAGACTCATCTTGCTGTCCCTCTTTCAGATGGTACTCCAAATGCAGGGCTATTTCTGAGAGAGACTCTTTTGAAATGCTCTAGAAGTATCTCAAACATTTAAACCCAAGGAGTCTCAATGGGCACAGAGCTCTAAAAGTGAAAAAGCTAAATTGCTCATGCTCTGTTATTTTTAAGCTTTTATCTCTGGCCTCAGGGAGGAACAGCAGGTGGCATCTGGGAAATAAGGATTGTACTTGTATTAAATTAATAATAGCTGTCAAAGTTCTGTTGTGAGAGAGAGATATAATGGATAGAAAATATGTTATACATGGAAAAACAATAACAAAAGAAATGCCATTTTTAACCTTCACATATGTCCAGTACTCAATAAGGAGGTCTGTGTATATGTGTCTATGTATGAGTGCAGTCCTAGTTAAGGATTCATGAGTGAAGCTTCTTATAAGGAGTTTAGGCTAGGACATCAGTGTCAATAAAAGAAGCAAGAAATCGTATTTTGCACATGCACTTTATTGTTGTTTGGGAAACACTGCTGTCATTTCCTACCCCCCCCCCCCCCCCCCCAACCCATACACACATCTTTGTAAAAGCTGCAGTGTGTTGAGAAGTTTATTCCACTAAGGCCTAAATAAAGACATTATCTACTGTAAAATCTAGGGACTCCTGATGCCAGTTGATGACAACAAGCTTCATAAGTGGGCTACTTATAAACAAACAATAGTGCCACTGTTAAAATAATAGCTACCCAAAGTGTAAATCAATAGGGCAATGCTTCTAATGTCTAGCAAATATACAAATGCTGATAGTTTAGTACCGGTGCTAGACAATATAGCCTTTAATCCCTTTATCATAGTTGGATAACTGGCGTGGTTTATCTTTATAAGGTATCTTTCAACTAGCAGAAAAAAATAAACAAAAAGGGGAGATTGTATTAGTTGATAAAAGTACAGCTATAGCCAAAGGTTTTGCATCAACCTATAGAATTAACTGTTTATGCTTCATAAAGTCGAATGAAACCTGTTGAATAATGTTACATTAACATATTGAATTATATACACTTTGTAATTTTCCATATATTTAAGAAAAGCTGACAAAAATTGAAAAATGTGACATTCAGAAACCTAACATGAAATACTGTACTACTATTATGGCTTCCTGTAGGCTTTTAAAATATCATTTTACAGTTTATTATTACATAATATTAGATAAAAGATCTCAATTATATGTATATAGCTTTTATTATTATTATTATTATTATTATTATTATTATTATTATTATTATTATTATTTTTAATTATGTCTCAACCTTAAAATTCTAGGTGATTCTAGACTTTTGGCCATAGCTATATATTTATACAATGCAATACAAATTCCTTGAATTAGAAATAAAAGTGTGTGTGGCATTGAACAGTGTCATAAAATAATTAATAAGCAACAGCTAGACAATAGACCACAAGCTAAGGAAAATATTATCCCCATGAAACTTTAACATTATTAAGTTAAAATAATTAGGAATATCAATTGTGATTCAACTTTTCATTGATAATTCTTATTCTAGACTGTACAGACTATGGATGTTGTTGTGTAATTTTGTATTTACAGCATGATGTGGGATGTATGCTACTGACATACTTGTTTAAGCTGTAATACTTTACAAGAAATTACAATCCGTGTAGTCTGAGCTGCTTGTAGTTGAAACTGAAAGCTGGAAACTGATTAGGTGATGGGAATGATAAGAACAAAATAAGTAGAACTATGTATATATCTGTTATTTTCCACTGCCACAAGTAATGTGCATGGAAGATCACAAACCAGGTTTTTTTTTCACTCAGCAAGAAGGGAAATAAGAAATGATGAAGAACACAAAAGATTGGACAGTTCTTGGTACCTGCAAAAAATGACACCGTAATTGGCAAATGCTTACTGAAAGAGAGAAGCAAAATCTGGGTTAGAATAACTGCAAATGTATTAAGATTTTCTTGGACTGAAACAAATTCTTAGTGTGATATGAGCTGTGCAGTCACCAGAGGTAATTAAACAGTTATGGCTCTTAATTTTTGTAATCTTTTTTGTGTATATTTGGAAATCATTGAGCTATACATTCATCTGGTACCTGCCTGTGGCAGACTCACCTGAGTCTAATGAAGCTTTCTCAAAATCTCCAGACTGAGTGTAATGTTCTAAGCATTAAATCTATGAAGTGATAGCTTGGACTAGACTGACCCCACTATGGCTGAAGTGAAGGTCAGGTCTGGCGAAGCAAACCAGATGTACAGTAGGGTGTAAATAAGCCTCAAAGTAGCAATGTCAACAAACAGGTAATGACATTGCATTCTAATTTACCATAAATCTCCAAATAAAATGCACCTTTCTGCATTTAAAAGTGATACTGAAATGCTATGGTCATTGCATTGTGTATGCAGGATTCATTCTACTTTAAAAATAAATTGCAATTTGTAATACAAGAAGCACAATTACAAATTGTTTCCAGATGACTTAGTGGTATAACTGTAAAATTCACTTACCTACTTGACAATTTAACCACAGTTGGAAGGCAATGATAGATGGATGCCCCTCTGTATGGGAAAGTAAAATGACCCAGATTTGGAATGTGCATAAAAAAAGGCCTCGGATCTCCCAAAAAAATAGCTGAAATATGATAATTAGATTGGCTTGAGGGTGCTGCTTCCATTACTAAAGATGAAACCCAGAAAAAGTAAAAACAAATAAATTATAAGATTTTATTTATTTCTCCAGGTCAACCACTGGTTAGCTCCATAAGTTGTAAAAGGTCATTAACGTGACCAGGACAAAGAGAAAAAAAAAAAACACTTTTAATTAGACCTGGCAGATTTACCTTCCTATAAAGGTGTAGACGTCACTGTCCGGTCTGATGGACACTCGAGTGTTTGTTACAAAAATGACTTGGGTCAGCCATTCAGACACTCATTTCCAAAAGATCTCTCGGAGGGATTGGTGGAAAAATGAGTTGAGGCACGCCAAGACTGTGCTGTAATGAGGAAAAATAGTGTCAGGTTCTTCTTCTGACAAATGGAACGTGCCAGTCTGAGTTAGCTATGGCTGTCTGAGGTGTTATTTCACAGTGGGGACTCGGCAGCAAATGAGGTGCCACACTGAGCGTGTGGCAGAAGGGGACAGCAAAATTGTATTTTTTCTCTTTCCCACAAACCTTTAAAATTTAGGTGGAAAAACAAGAAAATCTTCAAGTATCTTGTAACACATGTAACAGTTGATTTGTACAACCTTTTGTACGTTTTTACACCACATTTCGATAGGAATCCTTACTAAAAGAGGTACACAGACAATAGAAAAGTATTAATTGGAGTGCTTGCTATAGAAACCTGAAGCTAGGCATGCAAACAGGACAGATACACAGAGATGCACCATCTAATTTTCAGGTACAGAATGCTTTTTCATTTCTTGGGTTTTGGAGAAAATACATTTACCTTTGATAGCACTAAGTTATCCACATCAGTTTTGCAGCATCTGGTTTCCTATGCAATTTGATGTGGTTCTATTTTACAGTGATTCAGATTGCTCTCCTCAGGCAAGCACCCAGCTATTTGCTGTGGAAGGAGTGTAAAGGGTCCTGCTTTGTTGTGTGATGCTCTTTTATAAAATCCCAGCAGGTCAGACAAGCTTCTCATATCTCAAAGATGTCTGTGTTTGCAAAAGTATTTCCAAAAGTAGATGCTGTGCCGTTTTAGCTAAAATACTGTGTTAACTACAGTATTCACTACATAATGTGCAGATGTCATTTTTTTTTGTGATACTGATATTTTTTTAAAGCTATTGCTAATTTTGAAATCTTTGCTATTACATTTTATACAATTCATAACAGTTCATTCATTCAGAAATGTTACAGTATTGCATGTCAACTATGCTGCCAGCAAAGAGCTCCCTTAGAGTAAATATCAATCGATAAGATCCAAAAGGCACTGTTAAAATATTACTATTAGGAGTAACAAAAATAGTGACAGCAGTTTAAAAAGAAATAGAATGAGCAATACCTGTCTTATGTAGCACATATTTATGAGTACAGTAAATGCCTTTCGGCTAACTTATTAATTGACTGTCCTTCACTTTACAGCTTCATGGGTATTTTTTAGTGTACCGGTACTGTATAAAAGTTGCCTCTACCTGCTCCATGTTCTTTTTTAATACAACACGCAAGTGTGTACAGGATGGTTGGTATGGTGACCCAGAAGGAACTCTAGAACACAGTATTGTGAGTAAAGCACTGATGCGCAGATTTAATAATAAACAGGTTGTACAAAAAAAACCCACTGAGACACCAAAATAAACGTCACGATGGAAGAAAGAAGCAGACAAACAAAAAAGTAAACACAGATGACCACCAGCCAGTACTTCTGGGATATGCCTGCCACAGGTCAGGTATTTACTGAGCATTTTATGTCAGAGCTGCCGATCGGCCCCTCCGGGGAGTGACGTCAGAGTGTGTCAGTAGTTTGCAAAGCCTGTGTCATCCCTACTAAGATGTTTGATAGTATACAGTGGTTATTGAAAATGTAGAGGGACATAGTACAGTCTCATAAACAGGTGACTCAAGAGCAGGAGGAAACTAGAGATTTTAGTATCGCTTAACACATAAGGGTTATTTCACTTTTCGATTGCAGCTGTTGAGAAATCTGTTTTGAGCCTATACTGTATATTCCTAAAATGATGTGTTCTGAAGTTTTGATCAAGGGCTTTATAAAATATAAATATAGATTTTTATAGATTTATAGTCTTCTGAAATATAAATATAGATAATTGCATTGTTGAATGGGTGAATGTGGAACATTATTGATTTTGAACAGATTAAGATAGATTTAGATGTCTATCTTAATCTGCTCTGTTTGAGAATATGTATTTTTTCACCAGTTTTTTTTTTATGACCAGTTTTTTATATTTGTTATTGTCTTTTCTTCTCTATTTTACTTATGCACAGGATCCTGAACCCATGACCTAAGAAGTATATATCTGATAGGTATACAGTACAATCCAGTATCATAAGCAATAATTACAGTGCAAACAAACTAAACAAACTCTGTGGTGGGATGTAGTCCCTATACAACTTTCCAACTTTACTACATGGATGATTTTATATGTTCTCTCCGCTCATTCCTGTTGGTTTGTGATGTAGTACCATTCATATCAAATATCTACCACCGGTAAAAATATTATTGCACGAATAGTGTACAAAAAGTAAGAAAAGAAATATCCTAATCTTTAGACCTTATTAACAGACAGATTAATTAAAAGAAAAATGTGAAAAGGTGCACAAAATATATTTGAAAAATTGCAATATTCACAGATGAGATCATTAAACAATTACTTTGATTTTGAACCGACAAACAAAAAAACAAACATACAAATACATACATAAATAAATACATACATATCCTAGTGGAAAAGCATTTTATGTAGCATATGATTTATGGGGGACTAAATTATACATGCACCCACTTACCTCCTTGTAATAGAATCTGGTCACAGCAGGTCATGATGTTCCACTGGAAAGGGATTTGATACAATGACTCTAATAGCCCTTTGTGCTCATGCTTTACAAGGAATAAATTACCTTTTTGAATCTTATTATAGCAAATTGGAATTTCAGATGGTTAAGCAAGGACCTATCACATCACTAATGGATCAAACAACTGAGCTGAACAAATTTTCTTTTCGTTCTTGTGTTCCTAAATGGTCACCTTCCCCACAATAGGTAACTGAAAGGGTTTCTCTGAAAAGTACCGTGATCATGAGCATGGACATTATGCCCATTCAGAGCCTATGTAGCTACTGTACATTGTCCATTTAACAAGAGATAACTACTGGGGAAAAAAAAAAAAAAAACCTTTGGTCAACCTGTCTTGTCTCCAAAATATGGTATGCCAGTCTGTTTATAGCTTAGATTCTGTTACTACAGAATATAAGAGCTATTGTTACAGTTGGAAAAGGTATTACAGCTTGGATGAGGTAATGTGTCATCCAGGTTGGGAAATGCAATTTATTGTTACAGTTACATTGCTTTGGTTTACATCAGGGGTGTCCAAAGCTGCCCTTTCCGCTCCTGGTCTTTGTCCCAACCCTGTTCTAAATTGTTTAATTCAATCAATTAAAACTCCATCCAGCCCTAAAGTAGTTAATCACTGTATATCATTATACCTGTTAAAGGTGGAGTGGAATGGCCTGCCAGGACCCTGATTGGCCACCTCTGGTTTATATACAGTTTAAAAATTTAAATTCTCTCTCCATTGCTGAGGGAATGTAGAACACACACGGAATGCTGGTATTTATTTATTTAATTTTGTGTGCTTGTGCGTGCGTGTGTAATACTATGTATTTTTGTTTTGTTGCCCTTGTTTTTTATTAAATTGTATGGTGGCCACATGAGACGGACTGCTGTTCTTCAACACAACCTAAAAACTTCTTGTAAACCCATTTTAAGAAAGCTGCAGATATTAGCAGTCTTGCAAAGCCAAACTGACATACATATGTAACATTCATTCCATATTTTAATATGAACTAGGTTATTTGAATTTTGACGGAGAACCCTTTTCCTTAAAAGAAAACTACATGTTAATCCAAATTGCCCAAAAGTTGCTACCAAAATAGTCTGATAAAAAGGTGAGACTTACTTTTAGTTTTGCAGGTAAGCCAAGGCATTGTGTCCCTGGCAGAAAAACACACAAACACACAACTCACTCATTTATACTGTAACTAATTGTAAGATGCTATAGCCATGTGACAAAAAAAGAGACAAAAAAAAACGTATACATTTATATGCTGTACACCTTTTCAGTAGCATGCAAGTATAGCATTTGCATATTTTAACAATAATAGGGTCTGTCTATGGGTAATGGATTAAGCAAAATGTTTATAGACTAATAGGCCCGCTGGGAGGCAACAACTTTCTCTGAAAGAAAAACAAGAGAGATGTAAATATCAGTGTTTACTGGTATACGTAGTGTATACAGTTTATATCTAGGTAGGGACCAAGCCTAACCTTGTAAAGTTGTGCTATGTACTGAACAACAGTCCTCCAATCACTTAAGTGGTACTTAAGAACTAAGTGATTACATTCCTTGAAACTTGAATGTGTTGGCAGCTCAGAGGATTATGAAGTCCACGACATTGGCTGTAAATGAAATTTTATTAAAAGAGCCCTGGTTAGGGATTTGAAAGGTCACTGTACTATATCATCTACATCACAAACACACATTCATCACAAACCGCTAATAAGAGACATATTTATATAATATAATTAATCCGGCGTTTATTCATCCTTGTTTTATAACCACAACAAATAACTCAGCTTCGGGCATAATATCTGACCCAACACCTGTCTATGAAACGGCAGTGTGCAGTAAATTATGACATCCATCTGGAAGGCTCTGCAGGGACAGGGACAGAGACGCAGATCTCCAAAACAGCAACATCTAAATAACATTCATCTCTTCTGCCAGGCTCTTGAAGCAGCTCTCAAGCTGTAAGAGCCATCCTTTAAACTGTCATACCATGCTGATGCAACTTTCAAACCTGTCCCTGAAACATGAAACATGGCAATAATCAGTAAAGAAATAAAGAAAAGAAAAAAAAACACATGAAACAAAGAAATAGTCCACTTGAAAGAAGAGTGTTTTAACCTTGCAATGCTTAAGGAATGCACTAGACTGTCATCTGTAACTTCTTTGAATGCAGTCTCTAAATCTCACTGAGCAAAAAAGAATAACAAGCTCATCTGACATTGCCACTCATACTCATCTTGTGTCGAGTCCACTAGAGGGTGTTAGGATGCTTGATAGTGCCATCTAGAAATAAAGTTCATATAACAATTTTGTAAACAAAAATAACAGTTTCATAATTCATTGATGATAATAAAAATACAGCAAGAGTGCTGTGTTTTGCTACTGTCTGAAAACAAGCTATGGGGAACACAGTGATGCAATAAAAAATGCAGTAAAAGCTCACATGGGATCTTGTTGAAGCAGCTTACATTTTTAATAAAGTATGAGCAGTTATCAAGTTGTGTTTTTGACTTAGCTCATTTATTCAACATTGTATCACTCAGTGTTGTTAATTCTCATACCGGTAGTAAATTAAGTCATTGTGACATTGAGTTCCCCTGTGCTTCTTCTGTGCCAGAAGCATAATACAACCCTCTTCATCATCAAGATAATACACAGCATATGTAGATATACCCCAAAGCGACTATATACCAGAGACTGGGGGATATCCACTTCAGCCTGGACAGCTGATTTCAGATTAAATACACTGCTGAGTTTGTTTTGTGCAAGCAAGGAATGACTAAACCTATTCCTGGATGGTGTAGCTCCATATCAGAAGAGTTTGGGGATGAGGGTAAAGAACCCATGGGATTCATTCAGAGCGTACAGTACCTAAGCACTTTCAATACTGTCTGTCTATGGAAAATAACCCCAGGCTGCTTGTGAAGTCTAGGGGGGAAAAAGTGTAATTAGTCACAAAAATATTGCCTTTTTGCAAAGTTACTTAGTGCTAAAAGTGGTAATAAACATATGTTTTTTTAAGGATCAAAGAATTAACAGCTGTACATTTTAAAAAACTAGAAGCATACAATCATGTTAAATAAGTCATGGTCTCTTAAGCACTTACAATGAGTTTGGTTCTCAGTTTTGTAAGATTAACATTGATTTTTATGTTTACAGCAAACTGGAGTCAATTAAGGACACTTTGGGCCATATTTTCAAAGTGTTTCCTCTATTCTTTAATTAATTTCTATTTTTTGAAAGGAGTAAACAATCATGTTAATGTTACAAAATAAAACACAAAACAATTGAGAGTGCTTAAGATGACTTGAAATATAAATGTTTGGCTCTGGTTTTGGAAAATGAACATGTGTTTGACCTCTTTCAAAAAATTAAAGACCTGAGGGAACACTTTGTAAATATGGCCCTTTGTTAATATGGCCAGTGAGTCAACATCATTTGAATTAAATATTAATGATTCAGTGCACTTACGTCAGCTGGTACACATGCCAATGTCTATTGAAAAATTGATACATTCGAGGTATACAGTGCATTGCAGTCATTTACATTTAAATAGACACACAATTAAGTTTGACAAATGGGTCTATAGTAATTTCCAGTACCAAAATATGGTTAGAGAGACATATGTATAGGTTTCTGTAAAACCTGTTATTAAAGAGACACACTTCCTTAAACCAGGGAGAAAGTTGTCTGTTCCCTGAATCAAAAACATATTTGGCAACATATTAAAACGATAACTTTTTTTTATAGGCTGTATATTCATTGATCAATTGACTAGACTTTCGACTGCTCGCATTAGGTGTTCAGTTTTAGCAAATGGGGCATACAAACACCTAAAAACCTGTATGGGGAATTTTAGCTCTTATGATGAAGTGCTTGTGGCAGCTGACAATGCTCACTGTCTGCAAAATTAAGTGCGCACATGTGGGAGGTGGTAAATTGCGTGACAATTCTGCTTTGGGTGCATACTCCAATCTGCCTGTTTTTTGTATTTGTAATTTTTGGCGTTTGCTCTCTAGGGCACTTATCTATATTTGAAACACTTGTTAAAAAACTGTTTTTTTTTTTTTCTTGGGGGACATCTGGGAGGCTTGCTGTTTCTCCTCTATTTGCCCTCAATGTACAGTACATCTGACACATTGAGCACTGCCCGAGCACTGCAGTCATTAGCCATCTGGATGCCACCTAAGTGTGCTACTAATTTCTTTGCACCTGCTAATCGCTGCAGCAATAAAACACCAAGTCAATGGTTTCTGAATCTTGTGTGAAGCGTTATAATTTGGCAAGCAAGCAGAACAAAATCAATTAGTAGCTCAGTAAAATAATGTTGGAAGTAAAACTAAATGTATGTATCATGTAGCACAGCACAGTAAATATATATGATAATAGATGGGCTGCAGTAAAATTTGAAATAATAATTCCAATTCACATCCTAAAAATAACTGTCTTTTGACCGGAACTTATATTGTTGTCAGTATCGCTTGTTGGAAGAATTATGGAAATTAGTGCATCCCAAGATATACATGATGGTGAAATAATATTCTTCCCACAGCATGTGCCACCCCAACTCACTGGTGACGAGCGCATTTAAATGCAGCAAGGTAAAATAAGTAGACGTATTTCCAGATACTTTCTTCATCAGTGAAATAACATGTAGAAATGGGAGGGAGGGGCACCAAAAAATTCAGAATGCCAGCAAAGCTGCAAGATTGAGGGAGCAGACTTGTGGACACACCAGTGATGGTGGACTTAAAATGGGAAGCTCTTCGTGTGCTGATCACCTGGTTCATTAGCCAGCCAGATGCTTATATGACATTACAGTGGAGAAATTGTCTGATAGATTGTGTTTAATGAATTAAATATTAATTCCATATGTGGATGTGAATGCCACTCAATATGTCTTGTACTAATTAGCAGACCACTCAGTGTGCAGAGAATTAATATTCCTTACAGCAGTATCAGAAATATATTGCACTGGTCGCTGTGCCGTTGCTATAAGGTAAAGAGCAGCGATCATAGGTCTTTAGAGACTGACTAGGATTTTCTTCAGCATGGGCTGCGACTGGGCTACTCTACAACAAGAGCTGAAGGCAAGCCAAATTAACCTTTATCCACAAAATATATATTGGATTTCAATAGTCTGTTAGTCAAGGGATTCACTGCAAAATTTGAAGCTGCTGCAATGGCTGCCTCTGTTTTTTGGTATTTATGAACATGGGATTTCTTCAATTGCTTTTAAACCTGTAGCAGTCAGCTGATTCAAATATAATTTGATTATGATAAAAACAAATCATCATTTGCATTGTTCCCATGCCCCTGCTACCCATTCAAGTTGCACAGTATATTGAATTGTTTCCATGGTCTTGACATAGAGATCCTGAGTTACAGTAGGAAACGTATCATCAGGTTACTTTCAGTGCCAAATAATTACAAGACACAGCTGCCACAGTATTGAGGGTCTGTTACTTTTAAAGGATATGACTGTATTATACAATAATCTTTATTTTTATATAGCACCTATCATGGTGGACCACCATCAAAAGGCACTTTACAAGATACAAGACTAGGGTGTGTGAACTATGCATCAACTGCTCACTTACAACAACGTCTCACCTGAAAGATGGAGCTCAAGGAGGTTAAGTGACTTGCTCAGGGTCACACACTGTCAATGACTAAGCCAGGATTTGAACCGGGGACCTCCTGCTTATAAAAGCTGTTTCTTTAACCACTGGACCACACAGTCTCCTGATATGTTTCTATTTATGATTTGGATCACTTTTTAATATTCTACTTTATTCTACCAATTATCTGGCCCTGAGCATGCTTTAGGCGCATTCTAGCTCATTACAAGTTGGCTGGGTCAGTTTGATCCCTCCTCGCTCAATTCTGATGAATCAATTTAGAAATTATTATTAGAAACACCTGAATGTCACATGTTGAAGGTCGACTGTAAATCACGCAGTTCTAAATGTTGTCTTTCAAAAGTCACAAGAATAAAATGTCATCAATCTGTAAACCTTCAAATACCACACACAATGTTTATGTGGTATTTGAATTTTGTATTTCACGAATTAACCAGGCATGTCACTTGATTGCTGCTTAATGTCTCAAAGCCTGTTGGTAGCACCCTGCTAATACTGTCAGGGTGCTGTATGTGACAGCAAGCTGCTGATCAAAAACAGCAGGTGGGAACCCTTTATTGACAAGGTGTTTGTTTTACATGGGAGAATAATAAGAGCTCCCCTGAAGAGCAATAAAGTAGAAACCCACTGGTAACCTTATTAAAGTTATATATAACTTTATTTATATTTCCTAAAGTCCAACTAGCAAAGTGGCAAGAGGTAGACAACGGGTTCTCAAGAAAAAGAAATACAGCAGGGTCCCCTGACTGGCAGGTTCAACCATGCTGTGAAAGCTTGGAATTTAATAAGAATCACCAGGTTACGATTTTAGGCTGCCAAAAAACATTGCCCCTGGCCACGTACAACTGCAGATCTCTTTCAGGTGAAGCAAGACTTCAAAAGTTGGAAGAAGAACTGTGGAGTGAAGAATGAAACTGACAGGCTCCAGAATTAAAGGCGCTCCGCGTGGAGTGCAGGATGTGCCCTTTTGCTTGGACGTCACCAGTTCGAATCCAGGCTATTCCATTGCCAATTGAGGACCGGTGCTCCCAAGGGGTGGCACACAATTGGATGAGCGCCACCCGGGAGGGGGAGTGGTTAGGTCTGCCAAGGTGTCCTCGGCTCACTGCACACCAGTGACCCCTGTGGTCTGGCCAGACACCTGCGGGCTTGACTGTAAGCTGCCCAGAGCTGTGTTGTCCTCTGACACTGTAGCACTGAAGTGGCTGCATGGTGAGCCTGCAGTGTGTAAAGAAGTGGGCGGCTAATGGCACACACTTCAGAGGATAGCGTTCATCTTCGCCCATCCAGAGTGAGCGCAGGGGTGGTAGCAGTGAGCTGAGCCTAAAAATAATTGGATATTCTAAATTGGGAGAAAAATATAAAAATAATTGGCAACTACTACATTTAAAAAAAGGATGAAATCGACTACATACTCACCAACAAGAAGCACACTGCTCAAGATGTCTCAGTACTAGACAATTTTAACAAAGGAAGTGACCACAGTCCTGTTGTAAGATGCAAAATACACCTAAACAGCACTGGAGAGAGCGAAACTCGTGATGATGAAATTCAACACAATCAACATAGAAATGCTCCAGAAGCAAAGCCTGGTGTTTCAACTTGAACTGAAGAATAGATTTAATAGAGCTGCAAAAAGATGAAGTAATCGATGATGGAAGTAATGCAAGTAATTGCAGAAACAACAAAAAACATCTCTTGAACACAACCAAAATGCAACCAGTTGATCAGACAAGAGACCTTGTGAGGAAAGAAGGGAAATGAAACAAACAGCAGCTCTGAAGTCAAAGATTGAATACATTGAGCTCTACAAGACAGTAAGAAAGTGCATTACTGAGGATATACAGTCGTTCAACTGTAGGTTGGTAGAGAAGATTATTGTAAACAACTGAAGAAAGCAAAACAAAGACTAATCGTTGGGGGGAAAAACTGATTTAAGGAGTCAAACAAGAAGCCGGGACTGTCATCAAGAACCGTGAATTGATTTTGAAGAGAGTGGAAGACTTTTACAGAAAATTATATCAAGATGAAAACAACAAAGTAGCAGATGACGAAGACGAGGTGGAAAAAAACGCAACATGAGGAAGAAGTTCCAGATGTCCTACTGTAA
The DNA here is from genome assembly GCF_017654505.1 of Polyodon spathula. Classification (NCBI taxonomy): domain Eukaryota; kingdom Metazoa; phylum Chordata; class Actinopteri; order Acipenseriformes; family Polyodontidae; genus Polyodon; species Polyodon spathula. The sequence continues at coordinate 8,574,564 of NC_054547.1, read as the reverse complement.
GAAGTGAAACATGCTGTTAAACACATGAAGACAGGAATGCCACCCGGAAAAGACGGCATAACGATTGACATTGTGAAAGAAGGAGGTGAAGAACTGAGAAAAATACTGTGAGTGCCTTTGGAAGATGGTTCTGAAAGGGAAACTACCCTTAGGCTTCAAGAAGAAAATCTTCGACCAATGTGTGCTGCAAACGCTAACTTACGGATGTGAAACATGGACCCTCAATGAAAAATGATTAATAAATTACAAATGACTCAATGGAAAAGAACTTACTGTGTGTGACTCTTGTCACTACTATATATATATATATATATATATATATATATATATATATATATATATATATATATATATATATATATATATATATATATATATATATATATATCTATATATATATATATATACACACACAGTTGATTCTCATGAATAGAAATTTCAAGGGATTATCAAATCAGTAAGTCTAAGCCAAATGCATGTCAGTTTTTATTGACATTACAATAACACTGAAATCAAAGAATAATTTACAGTGCAATAAGCAGTGTTATAAGTTACAAGTTCTGTGAATTTAATTGAAACACTTAAAAAAGTATACATTGCAACTTTAAATCTGCATGTCTCATTCATCACAGGGTTTTTTTAAACCACAAAATCAAGGCAGCCTCAACATCAGGTTATTGAGAAAACCGGACTTGCACATCTTGGTTGTTCATAGGCCTGTATTCCGTTTTTTTTCAGAATGGTTCAGAAAGTGATCATGGGAATTTCAAAATCTATAGCAACATCTTTCTTTTTTTAGCACAGTGATACATTATACACTGCTTTCAACACCTTCCGTTTTGTCTGCAAGGTTAGAGATGTTTCAATGCATGAAAAAATTCTATGTATAAATTGCCAACAACAATCTCTTCCAATACATCCAAGGAACAAAATCCCCATCTTTGCCACCAACGATATAGGCTGACAATTCTTGGTGTCTGTGTTAAGGACTCAGTTTTGTTACCTTAATGTGAAGGACACCAACACGGGCCAAGCCTAGCAGGTTTGGCAAGAGCTACAATTCAGTGTCATTGTCTAAGACTATTTTAGAAGTTTCAATCTCATCTCCTCTCTTTTTCATGAATTGTTCATTAACTAAACAGAAATAAAACATGTTTTCTAGCAGCTGTAACTAGGAATGATGAACTGGTTGGCTTTAAAAGGAAACACTTTGAATTGAGTTAGGCGATCTCTTTTGTTTTCTGCTGGATATTGAGAGATAGCAGCTTTATAAAAAAAGACAAAAAAATGTATCATACTTTTTATTTCTGGTATGGAAAGAAAAAAATGGAACAATGCTTATTTTAGAATAATATATATATATATATATATATATATATATATATATATATATATATATAGTGATATATATATATATATATATAATATATAATATATATTTTAAAAATTATTTTGTATTCCTAACCAGCTATATAAGTGCGGTGTTCCTCAATTTTGAATCAAAGAGATAGTGAACTTCTGGTATTCTGTTAAAACCCTGTGAATTACTTCCATTTAAAATAACTTCTGCCTTTCCTTCTTGGGGTCACAGGGTAATTTCCTAGGCTAGTTCATAAAACATAGCATCATAGTGTTGAGAAATTATTTTAAATTCTCCTGTGAAAGGAAAAAAAAAACAGAGGAAAGGAATATTACACAGTAGTAATAATATCCATATGCTCCTGAAGTAGCAAGTTCCTGACTTGCCTTGTAGCCTGCTATTAACAGAATGACCCTTTTTAAACTCTCCAAAATCTTTGCTTTTACCGACTTGCTGATCATAGTGAGTTTGTTGCATATTGCATGTGAGAACCCCCTGGAAACAGAGTGTATTAGGAATATCCTGAAGAGAAAATGTTTAAATACAAACAAACAAAAACATAACAGTATAATCCATTTAATTGTAGGTCAGATGGTTTATATAACTGCGTGTCATGCTGGAATTTCAAATAGGAAACTATGATAAAAAATAAAATCTTTTCCTTTTCCTAGGAGTGAAAAACAATACTTTGAAAATGTATGTAGAAACAGTAGCTTGTCAGCAGCTTTGCAAACACATACTAAATATCTGTGTGAGGTTAGTAGCTTCAGGCAGGGGGTGTGTGGGTGTTGCATGACAAGTAAAGATTGGAAAATGACAGCTTTTTTCAAATTTCCGCTCGCACTCCTGGTGTGCATTTCCATAATATATTCGTTACATCAATACAGTATGTGATGAATGATAAGATCACTATAAGACCATTGGGAGAAGGGAATGACGAAAGCTTGAAAGGCTTATGATTGTATTATACCAGCATAGATGACGCAATTTTGGTCTTTCAGAGAATTTTTGAGACGTCTCTGAGATGGCTCAGTACCGGCATTTGTGTGTGAAAATAGCGTAAGTGTTTTGTCAAGTGACTGACTAAATTTATATAGCATCTGGATACATTTGTTTTTAAGTTTAGCAATTATATTATTTCAACCAAAAGGCGGTCTCCTTGTAACCATCTTTGACTAAACCATTATACACATTTATATCCAACAGTCATACATCCGGAGACCCTTCCTGGTATCTTTTCCTTTGGCCACTTATTCTGTTGTGAGCTCTTATCTTCTGCAACTATCGAACTCCCAGGTTGTTTTTAGAGCACACCATCAGCAAATTGGAATTTATTCCTAATTAATTCACTCTACTGCTTCTGCTGAGAATTCAATAATGCACCAGTGACGTTTATGGAATGAAATGCCCATTAGAAACAGTCTGTGCATAATTCCAGTCAGAAATATTGGAAACCTGATTTACTGCAAGAGGTTTTTTGGAGGTGAGAAGATGTGACTTGTTTAATGAAGCAGCATAAATATGCTACATGAAAGCTTATCGATGACATAACTTTTTTTTCCCCAGTTTTGTATAAGCAAGTTTTAAATTAACCGATACATTTAAATTAAAGAACTTGCTTTTTTAACAGCATGTATTAATATTTGTAAGTGTGCACTTGTCTCAGGTCTACAGAGGTTTAAAGTCGAAGTCTCATCTAGATTGGCAGCATCTTATTTTATTCTGCTCTCAATGGTTTATTATTACATGAGTTACTATTTTGGTACTCCCTTGCGTTTCAATTTGCCCGCTGCCTTCAGTACAAGGCACTTGCTTCTTTTAATGAGAATTCGACCAGAAAATTAGATTTTGAGTGTACAGGAAATTTATATCTTAATACATGGCTGAACCCAAAATAAGGAAAGACCACTATCTGATTCAAGAGATGGATGTTAAACCAGATGAAATGCGTTGTTTTGATCTCTGTCCAAACATCTCTGAAGCCTTGAGATGTGAAAGTAGAGGCTCACCCCACTGGGCATAGCTGCCAATTGAAAAACTTGGTTCCTCATATATTCCCAGTGAAGACATTTATGATTCTAAGATTTAAATTTGCTGAATTTATAACAAGGGACTAAAATAGATGAAATGAGCCAAAGAGACAAGGTCAGTTATCTACAGGTAATAATCATTCCAGATGATATTTAAGGCTATATTTTGGACTGGATCGCTTAGGCTGCTTGAAATTGATTTACCCATTAAAGTATGTTTCAAAAGATGTTAGCATCTACCTGTGGGATAATGACCGCTCTTCTCAAAACCTGATTGGCTTTTTATACAATTTCAAGGTTATATTTTCAAGGATTTTTTTTTTTCATTATCTTCAGAATTGTGCACTATGGTCCAATTCAATTATGTTTTTTATTTTTTTTTTAATAGTAATTTTCAAGCATTTTAACTGTACCAGTATTTTACTGGTTTCAATTACAGATTGACTGAATGTCTGATATATTAACAGTGACAATACCAAAAAGGTTAATATTCACAAATTACACGCATCTTTTAAAGTAAATCTCATTTAAAGAAAGGAACCTGATCTGTATAGGCACAGCAGCTCCACGTTCTGCGAGGTGATAGAGTGAGTTTCAAACCCATTACCATGAAGGTTCATAACACAGTGCGCCAGCATGGTAAAGCATTTTAAGTGTATTGCAAATGCTGTTCACTGTTTCAAAAATGTGGGTGTTATTTTATTTTATTTTCAACAGTTCTCTACTAATGGTAATATGTGTGTTTCTGTTCATCTTCTTTGCCAGTCACTGCATGCTGCATTAAACACCTGCATCAATGCTTGATTATAAGTTTATTTTGGGTACCAGAGGATGTTGGAACAGTTCTTAATGAATAGGAACTTTTTCACTATGTGACAGGAGAAGAATTAGCTGCAGAGAGGCCCACAGTCCACAGGGAAATGTCATGGCACAGTGTATTGGCTCTCAGTCATCAAGAGTCTGGCATGAGTCCAAACCAGAAGTGAGCACAAAAAAAAAAAAAAAAAATACAAATTCATACCTAGAAGGCTGAAGTATAGGGTGTAGATACAAGATGAAAAGGATACTTACACTTGTGTGCCATATTTCCTCCTCTACTGGTTTTTCCTACCCTGCATCAGCAGGCTTTTACTCTTTTTTTTTCTAAATAAGGTGGGAACTGTTCTTGAATTTGTAAATAACTGTAAGTAAGTATAAAACTGTTAGGGTTGGTAAATGTTTAGAGATACACATGATTTCTGATATTAAATCTAGACTCATTTAAATCTCACTGACTGATCCAGATTGTGCTCTAAAATAATCTTTTGATTGTCTATATAATTTCCAATGAGATTCAACATTCTATTTATTTGCTTATTATTAATATTATTGTTGTTGTAATTATGGAAAAAGACATACACTATAAATACACAGATTAATTGTAACAAATCTTAAAATTAATTGCTGTTTTGAATTTCTTGGGTTTGGCCAAGCTCTTGCATCTACTCATAATGCTCCATTTTGATCACTAAATTTAGATTAATAAATAAATAAATAAATAAATAAATAAATAATGCATGTTTGAGGTAGCTGGGACAAAATCTTAGTACCAAAGGTACAAAGTATTGTCTTCCAACTCCTCAGGCAGTATAGATTGTATCAGTGTGTATAGCAATTTAGTCAAATGGCACATAAGATAAATACTGCTCCAGTATTTCTGAAAGCCACACTAAAGTATCAGAGGGTGTGGGAAGTTATACATTTTAAGACTGAGCATATTGGTATTTAGGCTATCTTCATAAAATGTGTTTTGTGCTTTGTTCTTATTTTAAAAATATGTCTAACTCCCTCCCTCTCAGTTCCAAGCTTGTAGTGATACAAAAGTCAAATGAATAGAATTTCTGGCTCTCTCAGTTCTATTAATACTGGCAACCACTATAATCTCACATGAATATACTGGATTTTTACAGTATATACCAATAACACTAACAGCTTCTAACAATTTCTAAAATTGTGGTCTAAGACTTTTGTACCAGACTGTCTATAGTATTTCCACTTTTTGTCAACCTATACCACAGTATATGTAAATAAAGAATACCCAATGCATATGTTAGAAATATAATATTAATATATGCCTGTGTACCAAAGTACATTCGTTCATTCATAGAAGCACCTGTATCAGTATGAGATGTTAAAAGTACAGAGCCGTCTCTACTCCACCATGCTCCCATTGTGGTTAGTACCGAGCACCAGCTTTCTGGGGATTGGCCTCTTAATCACCTTCAGCAGCCCAATCTTCAATCTTTAATTTTCTGTTCTCATTTCAGAGCGGTGAGTGTGTGTCTTAATTTAAGCAGACAGAGGGGAAAGGGCCATTTGCATGTAATTGCCGATTTTATAGACCTTGCAGCAGAGTAATACCCACTCAGCAATCCTGTCCTCTTGATGGATTCTGCTGACGGCAGACAGAGGCCACTACTCATTTCCAAAAGTGCTTTATCTAGATGTCAGTGAAATAATAGATGTAGAAGGCTTAAACATTGGGCTAGGGTTGTCCAGCTTTGTATCTCTGTTGACTAAAACTCTGTTGCATGGTATATCCTTGCTCTATTTGTGGTTTTGAAGAGGCATATTATTATTTTAATTAGCTGCAGTAGGGGGGAGGGGGCTCTAATAATTTTTCTTTTTCTGTAACGGCAATAAAAATATTAGATCTGACAAATAGAGTGAAAACCACATTACAATAATAATGTCGGAAATTTGACTGATTGGGAAAACTCAGCCCTCAGAGGTGTGACCTGCCAGGATTTTGGCAATTCCCCCAGTGAACATTATCACATTCAAATGTTAGAGTTTTGAACTGTAAGTAGCTTTTACTGTCAAAATGAGATGTTTTGGTTTAAACTGTGAACAGCCTGAGAGTATGACTTCTAAAAGGGAAACAAGGCATTACAATCATTCTTTTTTTCAAGCTGTTCTGGTGTTTGCTCAGAATTTACTGCCATTGGTTGGAAGCTGTGATACAGGTATTGACAACAACAGCTGAGTTAGCATGTTTTGGAGTTAAAGGCAAAGTCATAAATTCCATCCTACCTGTATTACCTGATAATACCCCATCTACTAGGTCACGTCAGGGCTTGCAGGATACTTTGTGTCATGATATGCTATATAAATCTGTCTGGTTACAAGACATGTGAGATCTCCTATACAGAGGAACTATTGTCCTTACTGACGGGGCCAAATTGTGTCTCCCAAATCTTAAGAACATAAAAAATTCTAGAATGAGAAAAGACCATTCGGCCCACCTTATGCTCGCTCACTTTGGTGCAAGCGTGGTCTGTTAGCACTCAGGAGAGGAAAAACGGAAATAACCCTAACCAGGTTAATAGGGGACCTCTGGGAATCTGTGGCTAAATGGACCGGCCTGCCTCCAGGCGGCTGGCTAAAGGTCTTATTATGGTCACAGAGAGTGTTACACAGTATTGTTCATGACAACATCCAGTCTCTGCTTCAACAACTCTGTCCAGCAGCCTGTTTCAATAGTTCATCCATGTGAAAAAGCTCCTTATCCTTCTGAATATGCCCTTTTCAGCTTCCACCCATGGCCCCCGGTTCTGTTTTCTGTCACCTGTGAAAAAATAATTCTCAGCAGTTACTTTGTTAAACCCGTTGACAATTTTAAATACATCTATTAAGTTGCCTCTGGATCTCCTTTTTTCAAGGCTATACAGATTCAGCTCTTTCAGTCTATCTTCATATGACATATTCTTCTATCCTGGAATTAATCCTGTTGGTCTTCTCAGTATGGTCAAGGGCAAGAAATATGGATGGGCAAAAAAAAAAAAAAACATTGATTCTAAGGACAAAAGAAACATTAATCTGTATGAATGTATTTATTGGGTTCCAGACTCCCTGAAACATATCACTTTAAATGCTGTTACAGACATTGTTAAAAATAGAGCTGGTTTCAGGGAGGGTTAACAAGACTTGTCCAGCTAATGTGGAGACTTGAAGAGACGATACTTGTAACATTTTTAGTATCTGCATGCTTGCTTTTATCTTGTTTCTGTATATAGTTTATTGCGTGTAAAAAAAAATAATTAATTAATTAATTAATTAATAATAATAATAATAATAATAATAATAATAATAATAATAATAATAATAATAATAAAACATTTATGTATGTATTTATTGTGCTAGTTTACTATTAATGTTAATTAAAAATCCCATTTGAATCTGAACTAACCAATTAATCCTTTAACCAGGAAAACAATATGCAGGTTATTTGCATACCTTTAAAAGGATGTTTGTTTCTCTTGCCTGCATGTCTTTAAGATTATTGTATGTTTAAATCAAATATCTTTTCTACCATTCACATTCAGCTAAGATGTCTGCCTATATTGATGATTAGTATTCTGCTGTTGTCAGCTGGAGCTGTATGGGTGCCAGTTGGCTTCTCAAATGCAGCATAATGGTATCAAATGGAGCATAAACACTGTCTCATGTAGGGGTCAATTGATATCAGGTTTTATTAATACTGCATATTCTAAATCTTTGTTAATTAATAAAAGTTGGTAGTCCTTTCTTTTACACCCACTGTTTACACTGTTTAGTGTATGTCTTTAAAAAGACTGATGTTGTAATATGGTCAGTGGACTGGTACAGTAAGAAGGACATTAACCAGTGCAATGTCTTGATTAGTGCTGCCTTAGTTTCCCCTGCTGGTAGGATTTCCAAAATCACTGTTAATGCTATTATTTTACACAAGACTTCCGACTTGTTTGCATCTTGTTTGCATCTTATTTGCATTTTGTATGCGACAGGCGCAACACTTTAATTGTTTGTCTGCTGTACTCAGTGATCATGCAATCCAACTAAATATATCTCACATTGATATAAGGGAGAACGTATGGCAGGAATGTAAATTACTTCAAATGTATGAAAAAAAGTTTGCCACAGCCATATTATAATATTGTTTCAGAGCAAATGTTCAGGCGACACATTCACATTACTTTCCCCTTGTCTTCTAACATTTCGTCATCTATAAGTCTTTTGAGATATGGATGATCCTTTCTTTCTTTCTTTCTTTACAAAATCAAATAATTATCTTTGCATCTTCAGACAGTATACAATAATACAGTCAAACCTGCTAATAATGGTCTTCTGAGGCGGTCTTTGTCATAGGTTTAACTGTGCATGTTTTTTTTTTGTTTTTGTTTTTCATTTGGTTTGTTCATTGAAATTAATATGAACACATCACAAACCACATGGACAGATTCTTTAAAGTCTGTCACTTCTTAAAACTAATGAATACAGTTAGTGAGGAATGTATCGATATTTAGCCTTCTGTTTTGTCTTGAACTGACAACATGTTGCCTTGCTGCTCATAGAAATCATCAGATGTCGCTACAGAACCGCCTCTGGGGATGTTTTATGACAGCTTGTGTGACTGTAAACAGCTGGCATTTCTAAAGTGAACCCATTTTTGGTTACATCAGATGTGTTCTTCCTGTAGTTTCAGTTTTCCAATGACCTGCACATTCAAAATATTCAATGGTTGGAGATTTTAATGCCCAGGTCTGAGAAGTGTTGCATGTGCCCAATCGATATGAACCAGATTTTGAATCTGAATGATCTAGATTGATTATAAGTGCATCAATGCTTCTGTTTAGATTTGGCAGCATGTAACTATCTATTAAACTACTGTTTTTTGCTAACCTGAATGTGGTCATTGAGGCAGTTTACAGCCACACATAAGAAACGTGTAATGCTTTGGTTTCTGCTTTACAATAAATGTATTATAAATCTAAAAAGGTGCACACGTGGAAAATAATGCAACATTTTACGAAAATACTTACAGTAAGAGCAATAATGAATAACTCCACACCTTTATTTAACACAAAATGTGTATATTTTAACTTTAGCCCTTCAAATTAAAAAGAGAATCATTGTTTAAATTGTTTCCTTAAGTCTGTGGCACCTTGCCTGCTGACAAGAATTCCCCTGCCACCACACTGTCTCACTGCTTCACCTCTGCCTGTCTGTCTAAAGCAGTGCTTTGCGTAGCAAGTCATTTGGGGATTTGTAATGCTGTGAAATATATCATTAATCATGTGAAAATATCACTGTTCAGTTTACTGCTGTAGGCTGATTTAAAAAAAAAAAACAAAGTGACACTTTGACTTCATTTTATATTTCATTTGCCTGCTGGCTTCATTCTGCCGTGAGGAACTCGACATCAAAGTGAGTGGTGGAGGCACTCATAGTTCTAAAGGTCATGCGTTTTTATTTAGTTACTGTGTTTAAAAGGTGGCTTCAAAATGTGTTACTGAACCACCTACAATACTGCACATGTGCTGGTTCAAAGGGTGTGCACGAATCCAAACCCAAAATGTATATATTTAAATCATTGCATAGCACTGAAATCTGATGTTTAATGTCTTGTGAAACCAAAGGGAGTGACAGCATAAGAGATGGTGTAAAGAACAGCCACTTTCTGAGACAAAAGCTGGATTTCCTGGTGCATACTGTAACTTCTTTGTTACATAGTGTTAACAGTGATGATATTCTATATTGTATGTATAATTCATAACAGTCTTGATAAATTATTTACAAATAGCTTTGGGCCTCTTATGAGTCATGTAAATTAGGTCATGTCAGGTGGGTATTAAGTTAAAGAATGAAAGGGGCAGGATTGGGGGGGCATAATGGTGTTCTCTTGCACTTATTGGGTGCATTTTCCCCTTTTTAAAACTTGGAATCACCAACAGTGGCAAATTTGGCACAGTTAAAGTACAACAACTAAAAAGTTATGATTTGTCATCTGTTAGTAGTTTTGACATACTGTGATACTCCCTGTTATAGCTGGCTAAATAAAGTATACTAAATATGAAAAATTACGTGTTTTTCTACATTTTCGTTGGAATGAAAATACTTTACAAGTTAATTTTCTGCTCAATATCGGTACAAGCCAAGAGTATACAGCTGCAGAATGAAGGCTCGCACAGCGTAGCTGTCGCAGGGAGTGCACATAGGGTAGTGTTGAGTGCGCAGATCGTAATTTACGTTGTGTCTCATTCACCCCCAGCACCCCTACCATGTATGCTAGGGGGAGAACACTGAACACAGTGATTACCCTGTGAGAATTGATGATCCACGACCAATACCCTACGAACCAGAACTACCCTGCGTGAGCTGACTGAGAAAGCTGTGCTGTGCGAAGCTGTGTTCTGGAGCAATACCCCTCTCATACAAGCAGCGCGGCGCTACTGTAGCTTTAATAAGATGACTATAAGACATACGTGTAGCCAGGTGCGAGAGGATTAGGTGATTACTGTCCCAAATGATCGCCGAAAACAGTCAGCTGCATAAATCCCACTGAAGCAAAAACTAGGTAAGTTCCTTGAAATGTAATAATACAAATTAGTCGTGGGTTTCATCATACACACTATAGTAATCACGTTGAGCCACGCTTAATAATTTGAACTGCGCGTAATGTTGCGCTTAACGTGATGAAATACAAATGCTTGCAAGCTTAGCAGATATCAAGCTTAACATAATACTGTCCTAAAATAAATCTTCCTTCTGTAATTAAACTTTGCAGATAAAAACAGGAGAGTTAATATTTTTAAGTTAATATTTTTACATGTCTTTTTTCCAGATTTAACTTAAATCTTGTGTTTTTCCCCAGATTTATAAATGTTATGAAAATAAATAAATATATTTTTTAAATATGTACATTCAGATATATTTTATAAATCTTAAAATATTTAGCAACTTTAACAGTTAAATGCTAAATCTTTATTTTAAAAACAAATATATATTGTCTTATTAAATATTTATTTTGAGAATCAAGATTTAGCTGTTCGAAAATAAATCAGTCTCGTAACACAATTTAACATTTAGCTAAATAGTTAACTAAATATACTGACCTTTGCATATTTCCTGATTAGCATTAGAAGAGCCAATCAAATCGCCTGAAAACACAAAGCGAGCAGAGCTCATTTGCATACAAATTCTAGGTTCAGCTAGCCAGTTAAATATTAAATCATATTAAATCGTCTTCATGTTCACAAAATCTAGATTTATTTGTGATCAGCTAAATATTGATACTCAAAATAAATATTTAATAACAAAATATATATTTATTTTTAAAATTAAGATTTAGCATTTAAATATTGAAAAGTTGTTAAATATTTTAAGATTTATAAATGATATCTGAATGTACACACACACACACACACACACACACACACATATATATAAGTTAAATATATATAAGTTAAGTTAAATCTGGAAAAAAAACATTTAAATATTAATGCTTTTTTATTTTAGCATAATAACTTCATTTTGCACATTAAGCACTTTTCACAGCAGTTCACATTACCATGTTATTTTTAGGGTTTAATGTTATTATGTTAATGAAAACCATGACTTATTTTAGGATAGTGTTGGAAAGTATTAAGCCTGATATTGGCAAGATTTGTAAGCATTTGTTTTCCATTTAAGCACAGTTAGCTTTTTAGGATGTCCCATAAACATACTCATACGTGGCTGGTTTCACAGACCCTGATCAGTAATAGTCCTGGACTACACAATGTTAATTTAGGTAAGGTAAACCAAGATTAGTGCTAATCTGGGTCGGTGAAACCAGCCAATAAAGTATAAGTACAATGATTTAAAAAGTATTAAATAAATAAAATAATAATTTCAGAAACCATTTTATTATGCAGCCCACCATCCAATGTCCCACCTATTAAGCGGCCCTACATGAACAAAACTTTGAGAACCCCTGCTTTAGATTTATATTCTTGCCTGTGTGTTTTCTGTAAGGATTATATGTCAGCTTTAATCTAAATGTATTTGTATCTTGTGCTATGATATTTTGCTATGCAATTGCTGGCTCTTAACTTCACTTCAGTTAATTAATTATAGAGGATGCAGAACTGTTTAAAATAATTGAGTGACAGAAGACACATAGGGACAACGTCTTGTGTTGTTTAAGCTCATAATAATCAATACCAGAGGAAAGGCATAAAGTGGAAACTTGCAGAGCTGGCTCGTACCCTCTAGGGGCCTGTAGCTAGCTGGCATCCGCTGTATCGCTCCTAGGTGTATGCGGAGGGTGAACATAATTTACATTCTTAATTGTGGCAAAAGCTGAGCTAAAATAATTGGGTACACTAAATAATAAAATAATAAAAAATAAAAAAAATAAAAAAAAAAAAAAAAAAAAACACAAAAATAAAGCAGGCTAGATAATTATTGTTACTAAAATAGCCCTTAAAAACTGATGAAGCTTGGCCAACTTTGAATTTCATGTTGGAAGTCCACAGCTGTAGGTTAAATATTAGAATATAATTTGCTTTAAATTTATCGGTTATCCAGTGTTCCCAAAACAAATCACACTTATGGAACTAATTTGGATAGATGGTGCAATGCAGCCCTTTGTGATAAAAAAAAAAAAAAAAAAAAAAAACACAAAAAATATATATATATATATATATATATATATATATATATATATAGAGAGAGAGAGAGAGAGAGAGAGAGAGAGAGAGAGAGAGAGAGAGAGAGAGAGGCTAAATTCTAGTTATATACTGCTTTGGCAACTTCTTATATAGAAGGTTCATGTTCATGAAAATGTGTAACAGCTTTGCTGTTTGGAGGCTTTGGAATTCACCTTGCACAGGCCCTCTTTGTGAGAATTACAATGGAACTAGAATCCAGGAGATATTTATTTTTAAATGTAATGCAGCGCTTTTCCCAAGAGGAGTTGTTTATTCAGCAGATACAGACATAATAACAGAGTTCACAAAGGTGATGAGAAGGGAATAAAACCTTCCCAGTACAGATTACCAGGAGGCTCCAGTCCAATACTGTGCCTTAAACAAGGGGAAACGATTTCAAACAACATTGAATCCTGTGCTTGTCCCATAGGTACGGGCTCTTTGTAATGGTTCCAGTGGAATACATATTAAGTCAAACTGTGAAGATGTTCAATAGCTAATAGAAGATGCAAGAAATCTCTCTGGGGAAATGCGGCATACATTAAAGCTCTGTTAGGCTTGTGGAATATTACCTTGGTGTACAGAGTTTAGATCATCAGATTTCTACCCTTGAGATAAAGTAACATTTTAGTCCACAGGTGCATTATTTTTTTTCTTCTAAGATTAAGTTGACCACACACTCCAGACTCCAGGGCCTTGCATTGCATACAGTTCTAAATTCCGAGTGGAGCCTACAATGTACCCCTAGGGTCATTTTGAACTCTACTCTCTGTTTTTTGCTTCCAGTTGGACAGTCACTGAGGCAGGGCAGAAGCCCTGCTGGTGTAAGTTGTGTGTGGGGAAATGTAAGATTGACAGGGATTGGGGTTAAATCTGTTCCTGACAGCAATCACAGGTGTGGCCATTCCCCAATTAGGGAATGTTCCTGTTTGTTTTTATGTTTAATAAACGTGCGCATATGCGCTTAAACTGCAGCTTTCTGTCTCTGGGTCTAATTCCTGCCTGTAGCCAGCCTAGGCTGAGACGCTACCCTGCTTCAGTCCCCCTGTGCACACAGAATGTGCTTACAATCACAATTTCTCACACCACACTTTAAAAAAAGCTCTGGATCTGAACCAAGCCCGAATTAGCAATGTTATAAAATAAGAGGTCATCCGCAGTCTTATCTCCAGCAATGGATATGTTTTAAACAATTATTTCATGGGTTTAGCCATTTTCTTTAGCAAGAGACTAAACACTGCATTCATTCGGTTCATGTGCCAAATTGACATTCACAACTCCAGAAGCGCCTCAGTTCTAATCTAATACACTACCCATTCATCACGCATCTATGCTTTCTTAATATATTAATGGTTTCTTGAGTGGATGAAGATGTTTCATCACAAACATAAGCAGTCTGTTGTTACATTTTTGCTGGTGTCAACTGGATTTTCAGTTGCTTGTAATTGCTTTAAGTATAATAGAAAATCTGGACTGATGCTGCTGAGAGGTTAACAGGTGAGGTTGCTGAAAGGATATTACCCTTCACAGATAGTCACGCTCTGCGACATACCCAGAGGTTTAATTAACGACCATGCACTTCTGTTTTGCCGACAGAAACCAGTTGGAAGCTCTGCAGATTTTCCAATTCACATATTGCAAATCACATTCAGAGAGTATGGAAATAAGTATACAAAAATGTAATCTGCTGGACCTATAACACATTGCACAAAGTATTAACGTAGTCATTACATTGCTACATGTTACTGACTTCTAAAAACTTTTACATTTGTAATCACACGTGTAGTTAAATAGTAACTACAATGTAACAATACCAATGCATATGGCTGTAAGAAAATCATGATTTTTTTTATCAAGAAGTTGCGGCCACTGTATTAAAGTTGCCATTTCATTGCGGTCATAAATATAAACAGTTTGCACATATATATACACTTGCTTTGTAAAATTTTTTTTACAAACAATAAATTATGTTTTTTCTAAAAAGCATCTCTTTTTCTGTGTTTTTTGTTATCTGTATTGAACAAGGTGAGTTTCAGACTAGTTTTTTTTTTTTTTTTATGAAAGCCTAGTGTGTGCATATTCATTTCATGTATGACATGTACTTGTAACCTTTATAGTTAAAGAGTTATAGGCACAAATCCAACAGTTAAAAAAAAAAAAAAAAAAAAAAAAGCCAAAAATAGACCCATAGGAATAAGTGAGTGTAGTTACTGTGACATCAAAATACCTCCTGGAGGGACTGAGGGACTCACTAAGATTCCTAGACAAGGCTTTGCTGCTTTAATACGTCAATAAATAAATAATTTGTACTGGTACAGACAAAATACAAACTTGCAAGCATGTGTTTGTGTGGTTAGACAGTTTGATCTTTGGATTGCCTTTGGAAAATCACTCCTGAGTAATTACAACTCCCTGTTTGGTTTTAGAGTTATAGAAAGACATTTTAGAACAGTTGAACATTTACTGTAGAAAGGATTATCTAGGGCTCATCACGCTCAGTACAAATTATATTTTGACTCCTGGGATGGAATAGAATGACGCTTACATTTTTTATTTATTGTTATGTTATTTCATATTCCGCAGACTTGGGCAGCTCCATGAGATTTGTAACACATTTCACATCTTTAAAGGTCACATCAGTATGCATAACCTAGAGCTATCCCCCTCTGAGGAACTGATTTGACTTGTGGCAGGTATATTTCACTGCTGACTTGCCAATATATACTTCGTGACCCAACTACAACATACACATCTCCACATAGGCATTTGACACACAGTTGCTCTGGCCTTCATTCACCTTGCCGACCACTCTTTTTCCCCTAACGGTTTTTTTTTGTTTTGTTTTTTTTGTTTCTAGAAGAACTAACCCCCTAGGTTTTTTCTACAGTTGTCAATTGTGTTTTGCTGCAGTCTCAGACTAATATAGATATATATATATATATATATAATATATATATATATAGATATGAGATATATATATATATATATATATAGATATATATATATATACTAAAAGATTTCTGTATTATCAGTAGCAACATTTTGTGATTCGTTAAGCTGTCCTTGCATTAGTTTAGGGAGGCATATCTCTCTTTCCTTATTATTTAGCACTGACCATCTATGCTCAAGTGTTTTAATTCCTATTTTAAATGCCACTGTGGCAGGCTGGTGAGTGGATAGAGGCCCAGAGACAGTCTGCAGTTCAAAAAATATATACTTTTATTATAAACAAACACAAAACAAAAGTGCACAAGGGCAAAATAAAGGGATTTAAACACATAAAAAAAAAACAGTACAAAAAACAAACTTACAAAAATAAAGGTTTCCAGGCTGGGCAATGCCTTCACTGGATGTAGAATTCACAAATCACAAAAACCACAAACCACAAACCACAAACCACAAACACAAACACAAACCCAAACCCAAACCCAAACCCAAACCCAAACCCAAACCTGCTTCCTCAGCTCCCTCCTCCTAAATGAGAAGCAGAGGCCTCCTTTTATGTCAGGTGGCTTGGCGCTGATTGATCATTAATTAAACTGATCATCTAATCAACCCCAGCCACCTGAACACAATGAACCCAGGCAGGTAGGGGAATTTAACCCCATCCTTGCCAATTTAAAAAGGGCAGAGCTTTGCTCTGTCGCAGCCACCTTCTAGTTGTGGACTAGGGTTTGGTTCAGTCCTGGATGTCTTGAGGAGTCAGTACTGTCTGTGCATAGACTTCTTACCAGAGCAGGTACTGTAAAAACATTTGCTGCAAATGTTTTCCAAATCAGCCATCATGAAGGTCAGCCTTTCATTTCTTTCTGTGCTACCATCCTCTTAACTTGTTGAAATGCAATCAGCGTGCTGGCAGACAGTCTTGGAGGCTAAGAGAGCTTCTTGTTCGGCCAAAGCGCTGACACATTTCAAAGGATGTGTGCCTTAAGTGATAAGCATGACACCAGCTTATGTCAGTTCTGACAGAACCAGTCACCAGCCCCAGTCTTTCTTTATCAGTCTATCGGCTATTTTGTATGATGTGTATCATGTCATTGAATTCTTGCACCATGCTCAATCTTACACAATATAACTGACATAAACAGAGGCATTTCAAGACAGAAGCAAAACCAACGTCCCTTCCTTTCATGCATATCCTGGCAGAGCCTTTCATCCAATTGTAGTGAAATGTGGCATGGGCATTCTGTAGAATGAGAGGTCATTGTTACCTACTTTTATGAGTTTTGGGCTGATTTGTTTGGCCCTGAAAACTGCTGCCCTAAATGGAATGAAACAACATGGGCATTTATTACATCTGTAAGTCACCTTGGATAAAGTCTGCTAAATAATAATAATAAACTACCTACTATGGATGATCACGGTTACATGCTTACACACGCATTGTGTGATTTCTATCTTTTATGCATTTTACCTACATATCGGCACCTACTTTTTAGCTGTCACTCCAGCTATAGTATTTAGCAAATCACCAGACTGTTTAAACTGCTTTATGAGCTTAATACTTCAAGAAAACAAAAATAAATATTTTAAGCAAATTCTATCATAAATAAGACGCTCAGACGGAGCAAATGCATGTCAGAGACTTGCTTCAGATGAGAGGCCAGGTTGTGTTAAGCCAGGGATTTGGGTTGTAATTTATCTTTTATTAGCTTTCCAAGTGAAGCAGAGAGTGGTACCAGGTGTTTGTGAGAATATAAAAGAAACTAAAAGATAAGGACTGCAAATCTGAAGCGCTTGGACGTGGCGTTTTATGGTACAACCAATTAAAAAAAAAAAAAAAAAAAGCATTGCCAATAAAAGTTCATGTCAGTGTTGCAGCTAGGAGTGCAGTCAAGTTATAAATGCCCTGGTGGTTCATTCCATTTTAAATGGTAATTGCTCTGAATATACTGCAATGCAACAAATGTATATATGTGTGTTGGCCTGGTATCAGGGTGTGAGAAACTCGATAAGTTAGGCTTGAAAAGTGCTTTTCTCAATGTAACGGGACTCCTGGGAAATGTTAGTATTTAGGCTTCATGAAAACATCAGAATCCTAGTTAAATATATACAATATGAAATGCTCATGCAGTGTGTGGCAGGATAGAGCCCTGCCTGTAAATAAAGTGTGGGTGTTTGTGTTGGTGGTTGGCAGGGATGGGGTTAAAACAAGTAAAAATGGTGGTTTTGTGTCTGTTTTGGCTAATTTGTTAATAATACTCACAGTAGAGCCAGCGAAAAGTAGGCGCTGGGAGCAGGTCAGGGTGGTGGGACAGTCAGTCTTCCCACGCTTTCAAGCTTGCAATGAAGCCATGATAGTGCAGGTGCCTGAACTGGGCCTGCTTGTGGAGGGGCAGACAATAAAACTGTAACAAGTTGTCCAGCTCCGAGGGCACATGTAGTCCACAATGGCACCAGTCAGTTTCCATTTTTTTTCTTTGAATATTTTATTGTTTTTCTCCCCTTTTACAAAAATACTGTGTGAAGAGACTATGCCAGCATTCTCCACCATACCTTCTTTATTTATCTTCTTGAACAAGGAATAGCAGTTAGAAAACACAGGTTTGGTTTTTCAACAGGGCGATGCCTGCAAGTTTAATTTAAAGACAAAACCAAATAAACAAAGCAAAAACCTAACTCCTTCCAGGAGTACTAACTAAACTTCAGCAAGTTCGTTAACTAATACCAGTCCCCAAACACATAAGTATCAACTTTCATAAGTATTAAACCATACCTTTCCATAAGGTTCCCACAGTCTCTTTTCAGGCCTTAGCCTTAACTCAGAACAAACATTTTTCCATGCTTTAATACACCTGCTATGCTCTGCCACAAGTGTATAAGAGAGAAATCGTACAGGCAGGGTTACAGTCTTCCAAATGACAGTGTTTTTCACTCTTTCTGTAAAACTACTCTGACTATTCAGTGGCTCAGAAGTTATTGAGCCATGAAAAAAATTACACATCTCCGTATCCTCATTAGTCAAACTGAGGCAGATGAAATCCAAGCAAGGTATCTTTATAACTTTTAAAAGTATGCAGACCGCCACTTTAGTTAGTGATTATGTACTGCTCTGAAAAAAAGTTCAACAGCAACTGATTGACAGATGCACTGTTCTCTCTCCAGCTATTTCTCTTTATCTGCTGGAGGTACAGCTATAGCTGGTAATTTTCCACTCCATACACTATCATGACTGCATTTCCAGCAGCCTGCATATGAAAAAAGCCGATGCTGTGATCATTTCACAGACAACTGAAGATCAGGCCTATGGCTTCAATTTGGGGTTCTGTGAAAATGCTCGTTTACTCCATAGCCCCCATTTCAACGACAGCAATGCATTGCTTGTTTTCACATAGGTTGAAATTCACTGATTTCAGTGTAAATATCAATAAATACAAACAAGGAGATAATGATACCTCACCTTAGTTGCATACGTATTAATGTTATTTTTAAACCAGATAACTGATGAATGCTTAGCTTCTGCTTTCATGTTAAAGGCTCAGTCCCTGTTAAAATGGTAGATATTTCAAGGGGTTCTAAGCTTTAGATTTAAATTCTCTGCTTTGTGTTTGACTCCAGGCTTCTTTTTCTATTTCAGATGGCAGTCTAGCTCTGATCGAGGCTTTAGTTTGAATTCCACAAGCATCTTGAGAGAAAGCATTGCTTTCCAGAGAGAAACAGTTAGGAGAAACCATGTCATGCCAATTTCAAATTCATGCCCTAACATTTTCAAAGTTCAGTAATCTCTGTCCTTTACACACTGACAATCTCCAACCCCATCACAATTGTGCTACTTTCCTTGTTAGGTATGAAATGCTGTCCACTTTGTCATAAGCATCGCTCTGACTGATTTGCTGCAACCATGACAACTGATCAGTTTATTGATCTAATCTAATCTTGGAACCTGAAGTGTCTGTTATTTATGGATAATAGCTGCCAGTTCTACTACTGTTCTGTAGGGATTAAAAGCATTCAGATTTAATGATACTTGAAAGAACTCAGCTCAAATTGTTTTAAGTTAATCCTACCTGGGTTATAAAAGGAATAGAAATAAGACTCCCATGAGTAGTGGTTTGATCCATTCCTGGTTTTACTATGACTTTAATAACACACACATGAGCGTGTTACCTGTACTGTGGCTATTCAAGCTTGTATTAAAAATATGATATAGGTGAAACTGCTATGCAGTAGGAGTCTTATTTCCATCCCTGCTGTACTCACAGTATGATTACAGTTTCCAGAGCAGCTTTCATGTGCACTTCTATGCTTGATTTGCTAAGTAAACCTCTGCTTCACATTTTTAAAACTCACCGCAATTAATCTCACTGGCTGGTATAACCAATTAATTATCAAAAGTGCCAGTCAAAAGCAGAAACATGCAACATTGATAAACAGAATTAATGAGGCATTCATTGATATTTTTAGATTTGTACTTGACAGGAAACAGTCATTTCATATCAGTTTTAATTAAATAAGTATATGGCATTGCAACTACTAGTTTGCCAGGCAGTTGGCTATAAATCAGGGTGTTTATGCTCTTATTCTCTTATCTCAAATACAGTAACTGTTATAATAGGTTTCTGTGGCTTGTATGGTTTGCTGAAACTGCACTCTCCGCAGTTCGTTGCCACTTTAAAATTAGACCCAGGACATGGAAACTTGAGGTTTAAGTGCTATATTTAATAATACAAAATAACGATACATGAAAACAAACACCTAGCTCTACATCGAGCAATAACTAAAACACAGGAACATGAACATAAACTATAAAACAGGACAGCCAAGCAGTTTAAATGTTAAACAAAACAAACAAACAAAAACACAGTTTTTTTTCACAAATCAAAAAGGTTTTACACTACCTTTGTTTACACTACGCCCAGCCAGACTAATCCTCACAGCTGCTTAATTTCTTTATATACACCGCACCTGGCTCTAATCTACAATGGTAGCCAGGTGCAGGTGATAATTAACTAATACAACAATTAACAAATGTAATTAAACAATAAACAAATAAGTTTCTGGCAGGGATGATTTTAACCCCCTCCCTGCCTTATTGAGCGAGAGAGCGAGAGAGAGAGAGAGAGAGAGAGAGAGAGAGAGAGAGAGAGAGAGAGAGAGAGAGAGAGAGAGAGAGAGAGAGTGTTGAGGTTTGCACATTAGGGATTGAAATGTTGTTATTAGTAGTCAAGGAGTCACACTGTCGTAGCAAAACAAGGGGTGTGATATTAACGCCTGAAGCAAGAAGTTTAAAAATAAAAGGACATTATATTACAAGTAAAATGGGAGCAGAACAACATACACTCTCTTGCCATATAGCTCCTGGAGTTTTATTACAGACCAGAGCATTTATTTTATTTTCCTTTTATCAGGCTACGTTATTTAGTAGTTTTTTTACTCCATTTTAGATTGCATTATTTTTCCAATTAATCCCCCTGCTTTTATTTCCTCTTCAAAAATGGTGCTTCGGAACACTCTATCATTTCTACCATGGCCTTGCTTGAGAGTTTACATTATGTTGGATCATATTAAATAATCCACTACTTCTCATTACTCTAGAGAGGAGAACAAAATTGGATACAATTATTTTCCATATAGTATCTCCATGGATCCCCCTCAATTTCATAATTATAATACATTACCACACAGTGCTTAAGGACTGCAGTGCTGCAAATCTAAGCTTGAATAAAGCCGTTTTATAATTTCTAACTTGTATTGTTTTTTTTTTGTTTTTTTGTCTTTTCTTTTAAAATGCATTCTTCAAAGTCTTATATCATGTTTCAGAAATAGCTTTCCCATGACTGGTAATAAACAGCTGAAGTGGAGAAATAAATCAGTAACATAAACACAAATGAAATGGGATCTCCAGAGATAATAAACTTCAGAAAAAAAACAATAGTTTAACAAGAAAAAAAAACAGTAGTCACAAATTACAGGATGTGTAGAGAAAGAAAATAAACTGTTGCTTTGTAGGTTGTAGTGCATTAAGCACAAAGGAGCCAAACCCAGTTGGATTATAAAATGAGACCCAAAAAGGCATGGGCACTGATCCACCTATTGTGAGAGAATCTGTCACTGCATTAGCAGGCTGTCCACATATAAAAACACTCTTTAATGGTCTTGTGTTCCTAGGGTAGTATACTTTAATATGTAAAAATACAGTAGTTTATAGAAGTAGTAGTAAATACCTACAGTTGTAATTATTGTGTTATTATAATGAATATTGTATATTTTAATGTGATGGGGTATTTTGATTAACTTTATTACCTACATTTAATTTTACAAAGATTTACACTTTACATGTTCTACACTTTAATCACAAGAATTTGAAAATAAGAAAATGCTGCACAAATTATTTAATCAAGATATAATCAAGATAATTCATGTTTTAAGATGGCTTGGACATTATTACCGGTATATTCAATGCCTGTGATGTGTCTAGATTGATGTATTATTTTTGTCACTTTTGTATATTTAGTGCAGAGCGAACTGTAAGAGAGAACTGTAAAAGCAGTAATTTAATTCACACATATTGGTCCCTTTCTAGGCTTTAGTTCCCTATTAATTTACCTAGCATAAGTATTTGGTTATTTGCCTGGAATGTGACACAGTAGATTCATTGGTTATGAGGCTTGGCTTGTAGTCAAATAAATAAAAATAAATGGAAATGGTACAGAAACTGTGAGTGGTTAGCAATTATTGTATCTAGTTGGCATGGAAACAATATAATTAAATCATGAAATACTATTAGAGTTTTTTGTGAGTATGTGATTTAATCTTTTATACTGTACAGTTGGCTCTTATAAATGATCACAATAATTGCAAAGCATGTACCCATCACTGTCAAATACACTATTGTACAGGAAAAATGTTTTAAATGTAATAATATATAAGATCTAATGTACAAAACCAGTGCGCTAGAGTCATGGTGTGTGTGTGAATAAAAACATAAAGACTTACTGATACAGTATGTGTCCCAGTTGACTGAAAGACTCTGTCATTTGGACCTACACCTTAATGAACAAAAATCATATATTATACTGTAATTTCATTATTTATTTATTTTTGTTCTGGCATCCCTGTTTGGCTATTCACATCTCCCTGTTTCTGATCTGACAGGTGGACACTGCTGTATCAGAGGGTAAGTGTCTGATCAGTCAACCAACCTAAGAGAGGAGCCTGAAGGGGGGACTGACATTGAATAAATAAGGTAGGGGAATGTCTGATTTTTTTTCTGCTTTGGAATATGTGGATCAGTACAGTTAACACATATATTAGGACATATTATGAATGCATTGAACTCATTTTCCAATGTATGTTTCACACAGTCACTTTTCTTTTGTATAATTTTAGAGAACTAGGAAACTCGACAAGACATTCTTTAAAGTTATTGAAATTTATTTCGATTTGGTATCTTAAATGCTTTTCATAAATGTGTTCTCACCCCTCTGAACTTGTGCTGGAGTGAGCAGGTAGGACAGATGAACCAATCAAAATGCTTAACTTTGAGAAACGAGCCAGGAACCAATGAAATTTAACAGGTTGGCTTGAAGCTGCTGATGTTATGAATTCAGAAGACATTTTAAGACCAGATGAAAAAAATAAATAAAAAAAAATAATAATAATACTGCTCAAAACTGATTTACGACCAGGAATATGTTAATAAAAATATTAAAACAATCACAATTGTGTAGAAAAAGTTATTGTAGGAATATAGTCAACAAAAGCAGAAAGCTAGTTGTGTTTTTAACTCTACAGCCTATTCATTAACCCTTTACACCCTGGAATGTTCAACATAGCTAAAAAGAGGTCCTATTTGTTGTACATTTAGAACCTGGGCCATCCTTCCAGACTCTTTGCAGATAGATTTTTGCAATACATTTGATCAAAGATTTCCTCTTTTTTATCTACTGTTGAGTTTTATAGGAGGTTGCAGGAGCTGAGGCTGCTGCATAAGGCTTCAGTGCCATAGACTATAAGGATATTTGTTTAGCATATTTCATGTTTCTTACTAAATGCTTAGAGCACGTACTGTATCAAAGAACCTGCATATGGATAATAAAGGAGGTAAACCTGAACATCTGATCTCTAATCAATGGGGATTACCATCTTTGTGCGTACCATGCATGATTAGGATTGTAATAAATAGCCTGTACAATGATTAATTATTGTCCTAATCCACAGTAAACCATGCCTATAAGCAATGATCTCTGACCAACTCTGTTTGTGTCTATTAGTAAATTAGATTATAGGCAGTGGGGGGGGGGGGGGGGGGGGCATTAATAGAGCAGACTTCAACAGATGAAACAACTAGGAGAAAAAATGTATTAGCACTTAGGATTTTAATACCACTTTTCCACGAACCACATAACCCGGGTAAGGGCTCGAGTTGCCCTCACACCTCTGTTTCCATGTTTTTAAATTACTCGAGTTGGCTCCTAATTCAGGCTGGAGCCTGAATTTTCTGGTCCGATTTCACTCCTTGGGCTGGCCTGAATTCTAAAGTCTGAGTTTGTGCTGGGAGGAAATTACATCACTAAATGTCAATAAAAAATGTTTTAGGGGATGGGAATATACCGTATAACCGGACATTTTGGCTGGTATTAAAATTTGGCAGCTTTTTTACCTTATTTTGACGGTTTTGGAATTGCCTTTTCACCTAGCACCATCACAAAGAAAAATGCACTGCAGTTTGCATTTTATACTTTTAATTCCAAAAAGATTAAAATAAATGTTTAGCCTAGCCTACTTAATGAAATTTGTCTGCTAAAACAGTGTCTCGTTTACAGTTACTCGTTATACTAGCATTTACAATGTCACTGCAGCAACTTGGAGAAAAATCATTTGATGGAAATGACAGGTCTACTTTTAATGTTTTCAAACAAATTAGCTTCATCACTGCTATTCACATATCCACTTTGACATCTGACACATTATTTCCCTTGTCCAGCACTTCTTTCCCTGTTTTGCCAGTTTGTCAGAGGTATATGTACTGCATGAAACAAATGCAAAAGCATATCTAAATGGATTTATCTTTTAAATCATTGACAATTTGACTGTAATACTGTCTGCAGCGAACCTTTAACTCGCAAGTATTTCCTGCCCAACTCACGTGATAACTCGGAAAAGCGTGGAAATGCCTCCTTTTTCCCCAACTCGAGTTGTCCATCAACTCAAGTTCTAGGAGAATTCACACCAATTCGAGTGCACTCAAGTTGGTTTTCCATGGCAACAATGTATAATCTTGTCAGATCTTGGAAACAGAGGCCTTATGAGACCTCCAAGTAAGCACAGGTGCTTTAGAAGTGATGCTGGGCATTAAGTAAGGGCATTGCAGCCAGATTCCTTAATTAATTAATTGATTGATTAATTAATTAATTAATTAATTAATAATCTTCATACTGTAAGTAGAAGTCTGTTTTGTTCTTTGAAATATTTTGCTGAGATAACTTTTTTCTTAACATATCAAAATGAGTATCGGATACTGTAATTTTACTTTGCTTTTAAGTTGTTTATCAACCGACTGCTCTGTCCATTAATGCAACTCTTATCTCATTCAGCCAGCAGCTGGGTGCATATCATTCTATTAACTACAGCTATTAGAAAAACAAAGATACACTTTAGATTATCAGAAATGTAAGGGACAGTATTTGTCACTCCACTGTCATTAACAAACAGTTTACATACACAAAAAGAGAGAAAAATGCGTGTTTAGCTCAAAGCCTATTCTTGAGTGGATATAATATAAACCTTCTGAGGAACACCACCAATCATTAACCCTTGAACCACCTACCAATGCTGTTCTGTATCATTCTATAACATCTATCTTTCTTTATGCTGTAATACTAGAAGAAGCTTATAAAATCCATTGACAAAAATTTTGACTAGAAGTCATTTTCAATGTCTTGATGATGATACAATGATCATGATGTTCTGAAGACTTCTTATGGACAATTTTTATTTAAGTTTCTTCTAGTAATACTACATACTGTCTACTGTCATAGAGTGTTATGGATGATAGTTATGGATTGTCTTGGTTTTGTATGACTGGTAGCAGTGGATGTTTCTGGCAGGTGTTGGTCCACATAATGAGCAGACCAGCCTTGCTTTAATATTGGTCACACAGTATATTCACTCTCAACAAATGAAAAAAATGTATTATTATGTTAATATACTGTTTAGTAATACTTGAATTTCCAAATTATTCTCTGCAACATCCCATTTTCCAAAATGTATTCTCTCCGAAAATATATTGCAAAATACTACAGTTTGTCATTAACTATTTGGATTTGCAGAATATTTGCATGTGTGAAATAGTAGGAGGTAATATGCTGTGTTTTTGTAAAACTTTATAAGCTATTGTTTATCATGTCTTTCCATAATGTTTTCATTATGATTTACATACTATGAGTACTGATTTACTATATGTACTGTACTTACTAGGTAACTATACTATGATATTATACTATATATATTATATCTATATATAGATATATATATATATATATATATATATCTATATAATAATAACATAGAGCCTCTTGATGCAGGCAGTCAAGGTTTTAGATTGTCCACTGTTCCAAAACTGTTTTAGACTACATTTTGACAAAATCTATAACAAATCCATATATATATATATTGTATATATATATATATATATAATATATATATATATTTATATATATTTTATGTTATTGTACATTGTGACACAGAAAGGAGTTTCTATATTTCCATGAATTGCTGAACAACACCTGTCAGTCAAGGCAACCCAGATACGGTACAATCTGTCAGGCAGAGATAAAAAGGGATGTATGCCTTGCAAAGGAAGGGAGAGAAATACGTGATGGGCTTTTGGTATAAATTCCTATGTAAAGCATTTAATTGGAAAAGAAACCTTGTGAATTCTGAACCTCGTAGGATTTTTATTTTTAGTTTTTTTTTTTTAAATCTCAGCCACTGTATTAACAACCATTGCCTTGAAGAACTATATTAATATATTAAAAATTGGAAAAAGAGACATGTATAAACAGAGGAAATGAAATACAGATGTTGGGGAGGGAGAAAAATAACCAGGATTCTTTAGTTGCAGTATTTTTTCACATCCCTTGTAAAAATACCACTTGCTCCTAAGTAACAAGACATTGTTAGAGGTTGCTGTAATAAGCTTTATTGCCACACTACCAAGTGCTATCAAGCAGAGTAATTTGTGTGTTGATTTATAGATTGTCTTAACAAGCTAGAGCTGATATTTATAGATTGTCTTAACAAGCATGAAGTTGAACAAGATGGGACTGTAACATTTAAATTAAGTTGTGCGCTTTCATATGACGCCTTATTAAAAGGCAGACTAAGAAATACAGTGCAGTGATCTGCCTCAACAAAAAGTAATCTACTTTAACAACATTCAAAAAAAGAATCACAATGGTTCACATAGCTGGTCTCATTTTAGTCTGCAGTTAAATTTTTTGAGAATTGGACATTTATTTATTAGGCAAAATGACAAGGTTTTATAATGACTCGTCTTTGTTTTTATCAACATTTTGTGATCTCAATCAGTTATGGCAAGACCTGTTCATCCACTTGTTTTCAACATGGGCCTCAAATAAGAAGTTTGCTTTTTTTTTCTTTTTCACCTGCCTTGTCTTTTTCCAGTAGAACTGGGAGCAAAATACATCAATGTTCAAACGTCATTAAATTTCAATATAACCTCCAAGTGGGGCACCAATTCGAAAGGCTTTTTAAATATTATATTCGCTGCTCTTCACCAGGTCTTTTTCTTTTCATGTATTTCGCTGCTCATAGTGCCCTTGTTATATTCAGCACTACTATATATATATATATATATATATATATATATATATATATATATAGACATTATATATGATATTCCCTATAAATATGCCTAGTATAAACTGGGTGCACATCCAAGGGAGGCAAAAACACTTAGTTATAAGTGAAAGTAAAAATAATAACATGTCAGGAATATGAAGACACATGCACGTTTATTAGTGTGCACATTTAGGCCGTCTATATAGTGCTTTAGTTGTGTGCTGTCAAATAGACATAAGGAAGTGGATGAATCATCAACAAATCCCCACCCCCCCCCACCACGTGTCGCGCCCATGATGGAAATCAAGAGTTCAACTTCCACAGCTCTGTTTGATTAGCCTCATACAGGGATGAAGGGTGTATAGTTAAATAGCTTTTCGCTTTAGTACCTGCCAAGTGTGCGTTTTCTTTCTGTCGCATAACACAAATAGCAAGCATTTGTATTATAGAGAACTCAAATCAAAATCCACCCTGAACAGCAATTAAAGCACATAACACACCCCTTTCACTGATAATAAAAGTGAGATTTTTTGTATGTTTCTTCTGTGGTCTGCAAGGTACTTTGCATTTGGACTAGTTTAAATTGTAATAATAAAATACCTTATTTGAATTCAAATCATGTAGAACCCAACCTCTATCAAAATAATCAGACTGGACAACATTTCCAATGAAAACAAAGGAACAGTTTCATTAGAAATAAAACATAATAAAGGACACATTAAAGGTACAACAACTAAACTAAAACAATGTAGAAAGGAAGAATTAACTAAACTAAACAGTACAGAAAAGAAAGCTTTAACAACAACACTCCCACTCCTGCTGGTTGACCAGCGATCCAACGCAATATGGGAGATTGCCTTAAAGGTTACAGCTGCATTCCTGACAGCTCTTTAAGACAAAGGTTAGTCTTAACAGGGGTATCATTAGTAACACAAATATTTACTTTTGTTAATGTTTGATAATCAAAGCATTGTTAAATCAGTCTCATATATATATTTGGTTCAGAAGGCAATTCTCACTCTTGTGAGTTAAAAGACGTTCTCTGCGTCCACACAACCTATCAAGAATTATCTATTACTACGACAGCTAAATTTGTATTCTAGCCTTAAATGCAGAATGATAATTTCTTATAAAATCCACATAAATTTGTATAAATCACATACTAACAAATATTATAGTGTGAATTGAGAGCAATAATACTTTTCACCTAAAACAAAACGTTAATTTTACTTTAAGGTCTGCTTATTCTCGAGGTCAAAAGAGGGTTAAAACACTACTCACTGAATACTTAACTGTCATTCGCTGCAGAGGTATTCCACTGAAACAGCAATTCCGCCACCAATATGTACACTCTTTGTCAAGATATGTCTGGGATATTCCATCACAAACTCCGGCACTGCCAGCTCAATAAATAAATTGAATATATATATATATATATATATATATATATATATATATATATATATATATATATATATATATATATATATTTATGTCGACTTCAAATGCTCATCCAACTCTTTCTCCGGTGATCAATCGGAGCTAAGTTAGAGATTTGATTACAAGTATTTTAGGATTTTAGATATTTTTCGCAGCAAGGGTCCCACACCAAGGTAAACACTAGAATAGTTATCTTTAGAGTGTCCTAAAACGGACTCTCCAGATTGTCACAGTTCAAAGACTGGTTTGTGTAGTAGAACCTTATATTTCGTGTCAGGAGCACTCTTTCAGTGTCACGCTTACGTTTTAATAATCTTCTCTTTACCCCTGTGATTGGATAGTTTGTCTATTTTGGGCGGTGCCTGAATCCACGTGGAGTATTTCCCATTGGTTGTTCTCATTCCGATGCAGCCCCTTTGTTCTCAATTGGTCCGCTGTTCCGCCCCCCGTCGGCTGGATTTATGAGACGGAGTTTTCTGTTATAGGTGTCAAAGCACCCAGAACTGTCTGACTTGCGGCGCCAAACGAGTCATTCCGTGATCGTGAAGATAAGCCATGTGTCCAGTATTTAGTTTACAACTCCTTTTTAAAAACATTATTTGTCAGTGGGGGAGTTTGTGACCAGAAACCAAGTAGACACAGAAAATGGCTTAAAATCCCCCTCTGTATATTTCAATTCTGTTACTTTCATATATAGAATGATGTTATGACCCACTCTGATTCTACACTTCCTTTGAGGATAATCATCAGAAAAATGCCAGTGGAATGATGGGAGCTGTGTAATTTGTGAGTGACAAGAACCAAATGCCATGTTAACTGGAGCTCCTGGGGGAGGGGGGGTTCCTTGAAGTAGCTAATGAAACATGACATGGACATAGAGCTACAAGAGCGTGAAGCTGATACACGTTTATGAGTGTATGGTAATGATATACACAAAAATGACACACACATTTAAGAGGGGTGACCGCAGTGTTTGGAGTAGCTGGGTTAAAGATTACAAATGAGAAATGTTAAGGGAAGAGACGGTCCCTCAGCGGTTTTGTCTTCATCAAGTCATCAGTAGTGTTTGTGCTAACGACTTAGAAAAAACACAGATACTTATAAATAATGCATCACTTGTTTGCAGTGCACACTATCACCAAGTTTAGTTACAAAATTCAAAAATCCAAAAGCACACAGAAAAAAAAAAAAAAACAGTAAAAAAGAAGATGGAATAGCTGTGTCATGTATTAAGGTTTATTAGGATGAACGCACATTATCCACCCCCAGCACCACTGAACAAAGGCAGTTCAAGTGGCACACCAGATTCAATCATGCTAGCATATACACACACTGTGGATGAAGGTGAAAACTGCAACCTCTGTCGATGCTGAGGACAAATTGAGTTGCTTGCCTAGATGTTAATCTTGTGTTTAGGCTCACTAAATGGGTTAAAAAACAGCGTTATATAATATAACTATATATATATATATATATATATAATATATATATATATATATATAATATATATAAATATATATCGTATATATAATATTTCGTACTGTCACTTAGTATCATACATCACGCAGATTTTTATCCATCCATTTCTTTATATAAGTTTAGTAAATGCCAATCAAAGTGTATCATTAAATATATTTAATTATATATTTTATAAATCCTATATTTATAACAAATTAACACCTCTCTCTTTTTCTATTTCATGACATTTGTATTTAGACATGGGATTTTTAGCATGCTGTAACTATAAAAAAAGCTAAATCAGGAAATGTATTTTCCAGAATGACCTCTTATTACTGTCAAGGTCTTACTAGGACCTGTCATGTGAATCCATATAGATTAGAAAGATCCTCCCCAGATACACTTTCATTTCACTCAGATTTGCAGTGGAGCATTACTGTAAATCATGTGTGATTTATGCTGACTTCCATTGATTCAGCATCATAAAGGGGCATTTATTGGATAATGTTACATGCAAGTGGTTACTTTTGATTAAGGATTTATAGGTACATTGTGTTTTTGACCCAATGAAAAACAGGTCACAATACAAAGTTTACATTCTCTGTGATTGTATTGATTTTACTACATAGCTTAACTGGTAACACTTTATATTAAATGTCTCTAACTACACTGTAAGTGTATAGTTACATAGTAATTACATTATAAATCACAAAACCTTGTGGTAATATATAATGTAATATACATTTTTACTTATTGTAACATTGTAACTACATAATCATATGGGTAGTTATAAGGTTATTTCAGTGTAGTTACAGTGTAGTAAGAGAACTTTACGTAAAATCTTACCAAAAGTTATATACTAGACAAAATGTGTAGATTTCTTTTTTCCCTGTCATTTTCTATAGGGTGTCGGGGGGTCAAGCCTTCCCTGAGGCACACACTAATAACATCACTACTCAAACAGCTGGACTAAAATAATCTTTTTCTAATACTCTCAAGAGCAGGATCTACAGTATTTGCCAATTATCATAGCCTAAACTTTCTAAACAATAAAAGCAAGTTTGTAATTCAGTCAGATATTAAACAGTGTTAGTCAAACAGTAATTTTGCCTAAGAGCAGTATGTTCCTGTAAAAATCAATTTGAGAGGATAGAATTGCTTTGCATTGCAGAAACGTGCATTGGATTGCTTTGGTATATGAATATACGATGTGTGTAATAAAGGTTGGCTTTTGACTTGACAAATGGGTTTCTTATCCCTGATCATTTCAATTGGAGGTCCTGTAATTATATGTGAACCTGGGTATGTGTGTCACAAACCTACTTGTGCAAGTTGATCAGGACATCCTGTCGCTCTTTATCTTATTGTTAACAGCCAGTCAGCTCTCGTGATTTCCAGAAATGGGCTCTTATCAACCTTTGCCCACAATTTGTTGCAGACATACAGAAGGTTCTGACAATGCTTATTAAGTTGGAAAGCAGCATTGTAGTTTGTATCAGTTCTCCTCGCAATGGAGTTTAGAGATGACAGGTGCAGAGTGTCAAAAGAGGACACTGTACCAATCATCCTGTTGTAACAGGGCAACTTATAGCACCAGCACTTACACACACACACACATTTTTTCTGAAGACCAATTCTGTAGGTTTAGTTTGTTTTTCTGATTGGAAACATGTAGTCCGTGTTAAATGTTTCTAAAGAGCATGCATACAGTATAATGTGTAGGGCTTGGTATTGTGGATGCCTGTGGCAAAGTGCCCCGCCCCTGGGCTATTTATTTGTGTTGTATGTTATGTGTAGTGTGTTAATGTTGGTGTATAGTCATTGGTACAATGGATATAAATGGGCTTGAGTAACACAAGTGTTTAAAATATATATTTGTATTTAGGCACGAGGATTGCACAGCACTTCACGTGCAGGTAAAATATAATAATATGTGAGCACAGGGAATTGCACTTTTATTAATTCACATGCAGTTGTACCGAGACTCCAATTGAATGATTGATTAGCAATCAAGTCTCGGTACGGCTGCATAAAAGCAACATGTTTTTACTCACTCAGGGTTGTGTGTTCAGTGAGTGGAGAACGGGATTGGAGACAGAGGTAATAGGAATAGTTAATAGTTCAAATAATAGCTCACCATATTTTGTCTGTATAGCCAGTTTTGTTTGTCTTTTGTTTTGGCTACGAGTGCCGTGTCTTGTTTGTCTTTCAACCTTTTATTTTCTGTCTGTTTCGCTATTAAATACTGAGCGAAAACAATCGCTCAGCTACACCAAACCCCACCTCTCTGTTGTTTATTTCCTGGTTCCTGGTTCTGGTCTGACGTCATCCACCGCACAATGCCATTTGACGGCACTTTGGGGCAAAATAAATAGACACTAACAAACAGGGCATGAACACTAAATATGAACAAGTACGGTGCTGGTGCTTCCAGCACTCGTAGCAGTTATTATTATTACCTTTTTATTTTACTCCCGCTCGTTCACCCTGAACACACAACCCAGAGTGAGTAAAATGTGCATCTATATACACTGTTGTGCCGGGATTCATTTACTAATTAATTATTAACATTGAATCCCAACTAATTTGTGCAACCCCGTGCTCACATATTATTACATACTTTATCTGCACATGAAGTGATGTGCCTAAATACAACTATATTTTTAATCACTGCTGCTACACCTACCCATTTATATTCTGTGCACCAATACCAATACACCAACATTAACACACCACAGGCAACATATAACACAAAATACACTCCAGGGGTGGAGCACACTGCCACAGTATTCCAAAATAATAATGTATCTAATTTAATTTAAGTGGATAAGAAAGCAAAATTGAAACTACCCATATTTATTGAGGGTAATGCAGAAAACATGGTTACAGTCATATTCGTCAGCTGCAGTAATACATGTTAAAACTGTACAATGCACTAGTAAGACCTCATCTTGAATATTGTGTGCAGTTCTGGTCACCTCGCTATAAAAAGATATTGCTGCTCTAGAAAGAGTGCAAAGAAGAGCGACCAGAATTAATCCGGGCTTAAAAGGCATGTCATATACAGACAGGCTAAAAGAATTGAATCTGTTCAGTCTTGAACAAAGAAGACTACGTTTTGCAACCTAATTCAAGCATTCAAAATTCTGAAAGGTATTGACAGTGTCGACCCAAGGGACTTTTTCAGCTTGAAAAAAGAAACAAGGACCAGGGGTCACAAATGGAGATTAGACAAAGGAGCATTCAGAACAGAAAATAGGAGGCACTTTTTTACACAGAAAATTGTGAGGGTCTGGAATCAACTCCCCAGTAATGTTGTTGAAGCTGACACCCTGGGATCCTTCAAGAAGCTGCTTGATGAGATTCTGGGATCAATAAGCTACTAACAACCAAACGAGCAAGATGGGCCGAATAGCCTCCTCTCGTTTGTAAACTTTCTTATGTTCTTATGTTCTTATTATGTTATGCAAGGAGTGCCTATGAAATATGTTAAATATACCAGTTTCTCTAGGTGGCATTGGAGCCTTTTGGTACTGGTACAGTATGTCATTAGCCAACCATGAAAGACCAGCCTTACAACAGTACAATTCCTTATTGCAAGTCTCTAGGCTGTTCTCTTTTATTATGCGCATGACTTTGGAGAGGGTATGTATGTGCTAAGATTAATTCTTTCTGAAGACACTAAGAACCACTGCACCGGAATGAAACAATGCAGTGATACATTGGGAGCTCGCAAACGCAGCCTTCTAGCTGAACTGTGTGATCCAGACCTACTAATTGAGCACTGGCTAACATCCCCAAAAATGGTGCTGTGTCTTTAATTGATGAAAGCCCCTGCTGTGCCAACAAAGGGCATCTGAATTGCTTACAATAGACCCATCAGACACTGCAGAAACATGACTCAGCCTCTCAATGATCTGGTCTGACCCAGCAGATTGACAGTCAAACATTGAAAGATGCGGAATTGATGAAGAACAACTCTGGGCAACAGAGCGACAAGATCTAGTCTCTCTTAAATTAAATTAATTTTTTATTTTTTTATACTTTTGTTTTATTTTTTATTGTTAACTGAAGATGGACTGTTAGCTGTTGTAGCATAGTCTTATCAAGGTCGAATTTAGGTAATGTCCACTTGTGTCCTTGTCTCAATAAAGCTGCAACATTTGAGTCTAAGGGCATAACAGCCTCCCTCTACTTCATTCTATTGAGTCAGGAGGATGAGCCATCAAACATGATAACCGCAAATACACACTAATTCTTTTCTTTTTTTAATTAAAGATCATATTCGAATTAAAGCTAACTAACTGCATCATATACAGTACCTTCAAACATTTGTTAGTGTGTGAGGTGAGTGATTTGGGTATTGAGCAGCTGCATTTTCCTCCCACACAGTTACTGCTTGTCGGTGCTGGATTCCTTATTCAGCAGTTTGTCTGTGTGGTTTGTTCGTGTCATGACCTATCTATCACAGAAACAGTTTAACAGAGATCTGGAAACTCATTGTATTCTTATCACATCTCCTCACTGTCCACGAATCAATTCCAGGGCACTAGAGATCGGAGGATAGTAGCTTAGGATCTTCTCTTATCTGGTGCAATAACTCAGTTACAGAAGAACACAAATCCTCATTTAAATTAATTTTAACAGGACAAATATCTCAATACTGTACAGGCAGCAACTTCCAGTGACTGAAACAAGTTAGAACAAACATAGCACACATTAAAATATGATTACAGTATAATATAGTTTGAGTTTAGTTTTCTGTCCTAAGGTTGTTTGGTGATCCACCTTGATTTAAACTTGAGTACCTCAATAATAATAATAATAATAATAATAATAATAATAATAATAATAATAATAATAATAATAATTGAAATAACAGTGTATCTCTTTTAGTCATTGTCACCCTAAACTGGATAGTTCACAAAATATTACATGGTCAACGTCATATTCCATCCTGCAGCTTAACAGTTGTATATGTTTTGTGTATATATTACTCCTTGTTTCTTCCTTTCTTTTAAAACTCATCGAAGAAACATTTACAGACTTAGCTTTGGATTCCAGACCTCAACCTTGAGCTGATGGCGTGTAATGACAGCAGCATGGCAGTTTTGAGGAGCCTGCTCTTAACCATTGCTGTGGCTATTCTGGGAGTCCTTGCAGTTCACGAGGAAGGAAGGCACTTTGTGAAGACCATTAGAGTAAAGAGGGACACAACTGAAGCTGAGGATCGTTTTGTCAACCATAGCTTGAAGAAGCAGCCAGTGGTCTTCAACCACGTGTACAACATCAA
Source organism: Polyodon spathula (assembly GCF_017654505.1). NCBI lineage: Eukaryota > Metazoa > Chordata > Actinopteri > Acipenseriformes > Polyodontidae > Polyodon > Polyodon spathula. The sequence continues at coordinate 8,538,687 of NC_054547.1, read as the reverse complement.
CGTTCCCCTGGAGTCCCTCTGCACTGTCAACCTGGAGTCCTCCCCCAGCCGTGTGGTGAAGGTGGAGGAGCAGGAAGGGGCCTCGCAGTATACCGAGCAGACAGCAGACCAGGAGAGCCAGGTCACCTTCACCCACCAAATCAACATCCCCAAGCAGGCCTGTGCCTGCCCTAGCTCATCCACCATGCAGGACCTAGCCATCCGCATCGAGGTGCTTGAGAGGGAGATGTCCTTGCTGAGGCAGCACTGCAGCTCCAATTGCTGTGGAGAAAGTGCAGCAACAGGTATGTCATGACTTTAAGGAGTTTTGTATACGCGCCAATAATATCCACTACTCTTCCATGTCAATGTCTAAATATGTGTGAAACATTTTCAGGAAGATTACAAGAATAAAAGTTAAAAGTCCAACAGTTACCACCAGGTCTACACAACAATACTATTATATTTTATTTTTATTAGAAATTTTCTTTATGGAAAGATACAGATATTAAAAAATATATATTTTGGACCTGGTAGAAACAAAAGAAAATTAGAACCCCAAATTAATAAGAGCATACTGGCTTCTATTCCACCATAGGTCGACTGGATTATGTCCCACACTGTGGAGGGCACGGCAACTTCAGCATGGATATCTGCGGCTGCGTTTGTGAGGAGGGCTGGACCGGCAAGAACTGCTCTGAGTCACGGTGCGCAGGAGACTGCTCGGGCCGGGGGTTATGTCTGGAGGGGGAGTGTGTCTGTGACGGAGATTTCACGGGGGATGACTGCTCTGAGACGCGCTGTCCTGGGGATTGTAGTGACAGAGGGCTCTGCATCGATGGAGAGTGTGTCTGTGAGGAGGCCTACGCTGGGGAAGACTGCTCTGAAGCCCGCTGTCTCAACAACTGCTCTGACCGGGGCACGTGCATCAACGGGACCTGCCAGTGCCAGCAGGGCAGCGTGGGTGAAGACTGTTCGCAGCTGATCTGTCTTAATGACTGTAGCCAGAAAGGGAACTGCAAGCAGGGCATCTGTACTTGTGAGGAAGGCTATATAGGCGACGATTGCTCATCAGGTATGATTTGTATTCAACATGGTCAAGTTACAGGTATTCAGCACTTTTATTAGCTTTGTGATGTAAGCAGTGCCCTATTAAAATGGTAGGTACTGTAAAATGGCTGCCTTGAAGGCACAGGGTCCCAGTTGTGGAAAACAAATAATTTGGTGAAGAAAAAGGTGGGAATCCAACAATAGAATTGCATCCTTATGTGTACCTCCCATTTGAAAAATACAATAAAAGTAAATAGCAGTACCTCGGCATTAGATATATAATTAGTTTATTTGTATTTTAGAAATGAAATACTAATTGTAATTGCACATCACATTACTTTTCTTGAAGCCAGAACAGATCTCTAACCATTGAAAATACTTCAATAAAGGCAATTAAAATAACAGTACAGCTCAATATATTGGTGTCCCTTATCTCATGTGGCATAGTTAGTAATAGTACTATCATCCCGTATAGGCCAGTACCACCCAAAGAGCACAAACAAATATCTGTAATGATTATGGACGATACTGCTCAAGTAATTTTTTAAATACTGAAATACTTTTATTGCCGTGTACCAGTCACCCATGTAATGTGCTATTTCACCATAGTTTTACGACAGAAGCAAGGCAAGATATGAATATCTGAAAGAAAAAATGTGGGTTGCTATCAACGGTATATGTTTTTTACTTTTATTATTACATACATAAATAAATAAATAAATAAATAAGCAAACACAAATGTACTTCTTTATCTGCCTTTTGCAGCAAATGAGTGAATTTGACATTTAGAAAATTGACATGTCTTAGATGGTTGTGCTTAAAGATTGCTTCCACAAGTTGTGTTCAATTATGTCTGTTCCTGTCATTCTGCCATTTAATGTAGACATCAAAGATCTTCAGCTTTTTTTTTTTTTTTCGCAGTGCTGTCTTCCTGTGTTGTTTAGTGGCACTGTAACAGGGACACTGGGTCCAATTCACAAAGAATTAACTCTTGATCCCTTATCCTTATTATAAAACAATCTGATATTTATTAAACTCTTCTAGATTGCTGTAGGCTTTAGAAAAAGTCTACAACAGTCTTCAAGAGTTCATAAAAGTATACATTCAGGAAACATTCAATCGTTAGCAATATTAATTACCACAGGAAACAATAGTGTACAAAACAGAACAAGAATGTCTCCATTGAATATATTTTGTTAACAGTCCAGTAATTAATTTGGGATATAACATACAGTATATGCCAGGCCGTATAGTATAGATGCCACGGTCATGCTATGTGGAATTTTATGTTATCCAGGTTTTTTGTAAAGATAATTAACAATTTTTTGGAAAAGTAAAACACAGATGTGTTATTGTGGCAAGCAAAATGAAAACTGATTTAAAAATTATAAAATATATAGAAGCCTTTCCAGATCTGACTCATTGTCTCCACCAATTACACATGTTTTTCATGTTTTTATTTTTCTTTGTATTTCCATGTTTGTCTGAAGCATGCTTGATTAGCTATCCGAAACAAATTAGTGCTTCGTTAGCTCGCTTGTCTGCCAAATCCTTTTAAAGTGTTTTGGCATCTCGTGAAATTGGTCTATCACATAAATAAATGCCTCTCTTCTTTTAGTCACTCCACCTATAAAGCTCCATGTGGTGGGAGTCACTGAACAGACCATTGATCTGCAGTGGGAAGGCCCCCTCGTGGTGACAGAGTACCTCATCACCTATGTGCCAACTAGCCCTGGAGGTGCCCAGCTGGAGCTGAGTGTGCCAGGAAACTGGACAAGCTCCACCATCAGGGAGCTGGAGCCTGGCATTGAATACAACATCAATGTCTATGCTATTCTCAACAAGTCACTTAGTGTGCCAGTCAACGCCCAAGTCTCCACATGTAAGCAGAGTTTTATGTATGCTTGTACTGTCACATTGCTAGTGATGCACCATAAAACAAACTCTGTTCCCATTGTGTTCAGTGGTAATTAGAACACACTGTTCGCTGTTATTGTGTTACACTAAATTTGCAAAATGGATATGTGGGTTCTCTCTAGTATACTCTTTATTTATTAGCCAAGGGCTAAGAAAAACCCATTCACAGCCTGGTAGCACATACAATGTACAGAGGCTACTATAGCTTATTGTATTGTTACATTAACAATACAATATAGTCACTATTCGTTTCAAGGAGGGTTTGCATCCTTGAGATACAAAACAAAAACAGCAGAAGGCAACATTTGCACAGGGACACTGTTGATGGATGTGATCCTTCAAACTTGTTAGTATTGTTGGAAACAATAGTGCACACATGACTTTATGCACTACATCTTATACTGTACTATATGCACCATTAATATTGAGATATTCATTTTGGGTGGGAAAGCAGACTTTATTTATTAACTTAACTAAACACAAACAAACTAAACAAAGAGTGGGTTATAAAATATTTTCAAGGAAGTAAATTCAGGGTGTTTCCTATCAGAGTATTAATTTAATTGTTCTTACCTGCCCCAACGTTGTTTCTTGGTCGTTTTATAACATCAACCTTGTTTTTGCCCTTGCAAACAGAATGGCAGTTGGGCCCACAGTTGGCACTGTTCCTAGATTTGTATGACTAATTCAGGGCTGTCAATGCTTATTTTTAGATAATGGTGCAGAAGGGTTTGTGTCCTCTCATGTAAGAAATACAATATATTCTTTAGGCTACCTCACCCTGCTTCTAATGCATAACTTTTTTTTATTTTTTTTGCATAACAGACAACATAATTCATTATTGAAAGTCACAGAAACAAGAATGATGCAATGGTATTGGAGCAAGGTCATAATACAATAAAATGACAGACAAATGATCTGTGACTGTGCAGTCTTCCTCAATGGGAGAAAGGTCTGCCACCTAGGAGGCAGGAAACATCTGCTACCTGGTATAAGAAGGACTAGCCAGATACGCTGGCATACAGTCAGGGTTTAGGAATGCTTTTCTAAACTGAGCTTTGGAAAATTTGTTGTAATTAAATTAAAATTTCCACTTGACTACAAGCAATCATATGGGCCCTTATTGGCCAGATGGGCATTTTGTCAATTGCACATTGCTGTCGGCCTGTATTACAAGTCATCAGCCACTTTCGTTAAGATGCAGCTAATTGGGAATTAATTAAGAGAAATTTACATATATTATAAGTTCAACTCCGTGCTTCCAAAACCAGGTGTAATAAATATGTTGCATGTGTCTGTGGACTGTTGAGGGAGGGAACACTCACTGAAGAGTCCTTGCCATGGGTCCAATATGCCCATCTGGCATTGGAAATAAAGAGATACAGCAGATTTCTGGAAAAGTAGCGAGCATTTTACCTTGTGGTTAATCTTGGAACTCAAAGGCTGGAAAAGGTGGTGTTTAACAGAAGGTGAAATACAGTATCTGTCCTGATAATGTCATGAGGAATATAAGCATTGGTGACCATAGAAACCCAAGAAACCCCACCTTAACAAAAATGCAATTAGCAAGTGACATATATACATACACACACACACACACACACACACACACATATATATGTGTGTGTATATATATATATATATATATATATATATATATATATATATATATATATAATATTATATGATATATATATATATATATATATATATATATTCTGATCTATAATCCTGATTTTTCTCTTAAATATATGCAAAATTAAGAACTCATTTAATGTGTACCTGTTAAATGCAGTGACTATTTGTCTTCAATACAACAGTAAAGCGAGTGTCTTAGAAATATCCTTTCCTAAGCACTGTTGGGCAAGCAAATATTATGGACATAAATATTTTTCCAAAATGCTTACTCTTTAAGCATGCTTCACAATTGCCTGTTCATGAAAATATACGTTACATGTAGAAATTTTTTTTTTGTATAAATCTTACTATTGCCAGCTGCCTACATCTGTCCCCGAGGGAATTTGATGGGCCTTGCGGCTGAGATGTTGATTGATAGAAAAGATAGAAGATGGAGAGTGATAACATATCTCCTATTGCCTTACAGATCTGTCCACTCCAGAGGGTTTACTTTTCAAATCCATCACTGAGACCTCGGTAGAGGTCCAGTGGGAGCCATTGTCATACTCGTTTGATGGCTGGGAAATCAGCTTTATTCCAAAGGTAAGGATTACTAAGGTGGTATAACCAGCATTTACATGAAACAAACTTGAGGGAAACCTGTCGTTCTTCTCCATAAAAAAGTATGATCATGAAAATTAATATTGTTCATTTTGTAACAATGGAAGAAAAATAGTCAGTGCTAAAATGTGGTCTGCATTACAAAGCTTCCTCTGAAAGAAATGACAGCTGTACTAGGATTACTCCACCTTACTCGCTCATCAGCAAATAAAACACAGGTGCTGTGTATATATTCTCTTCTGTACTTTCTCCACCTACACTCTCAGTACATTTCTGTGGGAAAACAAGCATGTCCTTTTATATTTATTGTCTATAATTTAAGTAATGTATTTTAATAATTTATTACAACATAACACTGTAACCAAACTGTTATAGCAACAAGACTATGACCAAAGAACAACAAATTGCATTATAAATTATTTTATTTCTTTAAATCTTTGATTTGGGACACCACTACCTCAATTTTTCCTTAGCGTTTCGAACAATGCTCTGTCAGCCATTTCAATTGACAGGTGGTGGCCAGCAGATTAACAGGGGTGATTAAATGTTAATTGCCTTTATGTACAACACTAGTACATATACTGTATAAGATAATTGGATTCCAATATTCCAGTTTAAATTGTCAGCTTTTGTAGATAATGGCCTTTGTCAACTAATTCATATTTTATGCAAGTTGTGCCTTTCAATATTAGAACTGGGTGTTCACACTGTTGGTCTCCATCGATAGCCAGTTTAAGAAGAAACTAAGGGCCAGATGTACTAAGATGGGCCAGTTGCAGCGCAAACATACCACAGTTTGCATTTTCGTTACGACAATTCACAAAGTATACATTTTGCAGTATGTACTAAGAAAAAATATGTTAATAAAGAGAGCCGCAATATACCAATTTAAATATTATTATTATCTGTCATCTGTAGCGAGAGTTGTGTGGCATTGTTTCAAATAAAACAGCGGCAGCTGAGTTGTGGTTTGCTGCAGCAGAGGCTGCCCGAATGATAACGTCTATACATGCAATGGTGCAAGAATCAAAATAACAAATTGATGCAATTGTAAGAGTTGCAATTGCCCGCAGCTTTAGTACATCTCATTTATTGATCCCTCATCCTCATTTGCACTATCTCCACCCTGTTTTTGTGAATTTCTGCAGGAACGCCCAGAATTACATATTAATTTAAGGCTAAAGTGCAAATAAGAACTGTGGCTGCAAAGCATTTGTTAAAATTATGCTAACAGTGCTGCACTGGTTTAGTACATTTCACGCTACACTTCCATTTGGATTGCATGTGGTTTGCAACGATTGCGACAGGTGCAACACTTTAACTTTAGTACATCTACCCCTAAATGTCTAAAAACACCAGGACCATAAATTGGATTCTGACAAGATTAAGGATGGATTAAAAAGCATGATAAATACTTATGTTATGACTTCTGTCCAAAATTAGTATGGAGCTCTGAAAATAGTGCATCCAATATATACGACAACATAATACCAGTAGTTATTAGACCCAGTAAACTATTTTGTTTTTCTTAAGGATAATGAAGGTGGAATGATCGCTCAGCTGCCCAGTTCCATTACCTCCTTCAACCAGACAGGCCTAAAGCCAGGAGAAGAGTACACTGTCAGTGTGGTGGCACTGAAGGACCAAGCCAGGAGCCCAGCACTGTCAGCGACCGTGTCAACCTGTGAGTAGGTCTCTTGGATAAGGTTTAAATTCACCCAAAAATCATCTTTCAATGTGCAGAATTTGATTTTTGACAATTTTATCTCAATTTCTGGTGCAGTGTAATCCAATACTGTAATATTCGATATTTTGGAACATAATTATTAAGCAGTTCTACGAAGTAACTTTAAGAGAATTCTTACAAATTTTATAAATTGTACCAACAAAAAAAAAAAAACACTGGACACCTGCATTCTGTATATTTATTTTCCTATGGATGATATTACTGTCTTTTTTTGCTGTGATTTTGAACCCCCTTTTGATGGTTGTCTTTTCTGATGTTTTGTAAATGTAGTGCTTACAAAAGGTGGTGAACAATGGCACTACAAGGCCACTGTTTTCCATAAGAGCTTCCCTTTACAGCACCTCAGTCAATACCCAACACTGCCATTCAGATTGACAAATGATCAGAATTGTCAATCTGAAAGGGGTTTTGTGAAGTGCACATATGTGCACTGTAGAATATGTTGAGACTACCAAACTAATTTCACTGGTGAGATAAGTTAGATTTGAACTGTGATTTCCTGAGCTGCTTGAACCTATAATTTGTTGTAGTTAAGTAGTTTTTTTGTATTGAGTCTTTAAAAACAAATCACAGTAAAAATAATATTACCAGTGAAGCTAAAGCAAAATTTCAAGAGTATGAAGAGGACCACAGTACAACTATATTTAATAGGAAATGTCAGATGATGAATGGGTCAGTCTTAAATTAATTATGCGCTTAATGCAAACTTCAACATGGAATTTTTTACAATGTTAGTGGAGAAAAGCAGATTACATTTTATTGAACAGTTCCATAATGTCCTAAGTAAGAATTATTTTAACATTTATTAGCATCAATGTTGCTTATGAATTAAAGCTCCTTTAATTATTTATAAATTGATTTGTATTTAATATGCGTGTAATATATGTAACAGATAACTCAGTTTTTGTTAATTTACACTTCTGTTACAGTATATTGATAATAAAAATATTGAATTAACATCATAAAAATGTAAAGAAAAAATGCAATTCAAATATAAGTTGTAGCTACAATGTATGTTAAACTGTTCCTCAATTACACAGCTGTGTTGCATATTCATATCAGTAACATGCTTTATGAAATAGTTTCATTTCAGTGCTGAATGAATGTGGTTCATACTGTTTAACAGCAACTTTAATGGTCAGGTGTATTTTTCACATGTTCTGTGTATTTAAAACACAACTTTTATTTGCATTCATCAGGACCTTTTTTTGAGGGGTTATGAGTGGTAAATATGTTATATATCCAACTGTATAGCAGTAACAGAGGTGCACAAATATAAAGACACTTGGCCAAGGTCATGTGAGCAGTGAGTCAGTGACTGAGATGGAGATGGCACTAACCCTTCTCATCACTGCTGGGAAAATATCCATCAAGTAATACTAGCTTTAAGGTATTTTTTATTCAAAATATAGTAACCTTGGAAAGCAGTAAATGAAAATGGATTCTCAACATTAATTTATAGAATGTCTGTCATACTCTTGCTATAGCCTCAGATGTGTAAATTTATTGCACCTACATATCTTCGTTTTTTTACGAATTACCAATAAGGCTCTACATTATTAAAACCCTTGCCATGAGAAGTAATCTTTCTCACAATTTGCATTTTCATTCTAAATCAAGATACAAGAGCAAAGAAAAACATTATAGTACATATTTTTTCCCTGTTGATTTTGCATTTAACTAATGACTGGGTTCACAAGCTTTACTGTGAAAAACTGCTGTAGGAACATATTTTACTGTGAATCACAAAGCAGAATAAGCCAGCAGAACAGGACTGCTCATTGGAAATGCTGCTAAGCCCACAATAACGACTAATAAAGGATACACAAAACATGCAGTAAACATGCCACTCTATAACTCATAATTAACATGGAGACCTGTTATGTTCTCAAAGCGTAGTCATAATATAGGGTATAAAACAGTACATTGTAAAATTGTCCATGTGGAGGATAAGTTCCTATTCCCAACTGGCAGAGACACGGTCTTGCAGAGCACCCTGTAGTTTGTTCAGATGGCTCAATAAGTAGATTGCTGACCTGGAAAAGAATATGCTACTTTATTGATTTGTTTTTGTAAAACAATTTGTATTCTATAATGTCATACTTTTACTGATAATTTGTAGATATTTTATTCAAGAGAAATGTTTTAAACATCATCAAAATTGCATAATCTGTTAGAGAGGACTGGCAGACAATTCTAATTTGACCTTTCCAAATTAAGTTTCAGCAAAAATATAAGCACAGTATTTTTTCACAGGTTTTTGGCACACTGTTGTCATTGCCACCAGCTATTATTTCAACTGTAATTGATACATAGGGTGGGTTTTAATTCATTGTTATGTGTGGCTCAATAGTAGGTCTCCAACTTGGTTGCAATCTGCCAGGATCCTGTTTGCAAAAAGATTGATCTCATACCGACCCACTGTTCTTGTTGTTCTCAGTGATTGACGGCCCAAGCCAACTGACCATTCGGGACGTCTCAGACACAGTGGCCTTTGTGGAGTGGACCCCTCCGAAGGCTAAGGTTGATCAGATTGTTCTGAGGTACAGGCTGGTGGATGGGGAGATTCCCGGAACAACCTTCAGACTACAGCCCACCCTCAGCCAGTACTCCCTGCAAGTCTTGCGGCCAGGGTCTCGCTACAAGGTTTCAGTGACCGGTGTCCGCAATTGGAACGAGAGTGACTCTGTTTCAGCTGAATTCTTAACTGGTAAAAAATGATATTCACCCCATACAGCAGTGCCATTAAACTTGAATGCTTAAATGGTTGCTAATTAATCAATGTAGTGTATAGTGCGCAGTACAACAATTTCTTGAAAGTCACTGGTATAAATGTGTTTACAGTATCTTGTACAGAATGAAGTATGAATATGAATATGTTTGAGAACTGAGGATACACGAAAAGAGGTTATCTTTGTTAGACTATTTGTACAATTCTGTAACAGACAACAGAAAGTTATTCAGTGGTTGTGAAATGAAATGAAATTGAAATTAAATGAAATTGTTGTTTGTTTTTGTTTTTTAACCAAACAGAGCTTGCACTTGGATTTGTACTTGGGTAATCCTGTCCCGTCCATTATATAAGGGAAAAAGACACCACCAAAACAACATAATCAAAGCAGTCATCTAAGCAAAGATTTCTGTAGTGCTTTCTTTGTGTTCCCAGAAATCGATGCTCCAAAGAACCTGCAAGTGGTCTCCAAGAGTTCCGGGACTCTAGAACTGGAGTGGGACAACAGCAAGGCTGAGGTGGACAGTTACAGGGTGGTGTACAGCACATTGTCTGGAGACCAGTATCATGAGGTCATTGTGCCAAGGAATGATGGGCTGACCACCAGGGTTACACTGACAGGTGGGTATACTGTTTACCTTGGTCCTTATATTGTGTACATTAGGCAGAAACTTTGATTATTGCAAGCACAATCCAAACAGGGAGACACGTCTATTAGTTTGCAGAACGTTCTTCATCTGTCTTTAGAAGTAAACGTTGCGTTCAATGCAAGTGTACTGGAAGTCACCCACGTTTGTCAACATTACTGCAGTAGTCAATGACTGCTTTCTCAGATTCTACTAATTGATGAGCAAGATTTCATTGCATTGATTTTTGTTGGAATAATTATTTGTACTGAAGTTGGAGGCTCAACAATTATGAAGGGGACAGAGGAAGAAGGTTTTTATAAATGTGTTAATGAGGTCTCTTCAACATGTTTTTATTGAAGATTTCACAGCACGTAAGCATTTATTCAGTTTCATTTCATACTTCCAAACATTCCATAGCAAAATGGTAAACTAGCATAGCTTGTCCTATAAGCCTTTTGGATGGGTGGGCATTCCTGCAAGAACCACACATTATCATCATGTGGATTTTTTTTTAAATTACAGTAAGCTATTCAATATTATTTTACCTCCAGATCTGGTGCCAGGTACAGAGTATGGCATTGGGATATCAGCAACTCTGGGCAGCAATCAAAGTGTTCCAGCAACCACGAATGCCAGAACTGGTAAGTCATATGAGTTGTGATGAATTGTGTGTGTGTGTGTGTTAAGTGCTATGATATAATTATTCTGTCTTTATTGGTCACATTTTAATGAACTGCATATATTCCACCCTTATATTTTCAGAAATGTGTTCTTGTCTCAAACCAGAACATTGTATGCATATGGTACCAAATCTGGCCTAAAGACCAATCCTTGTATGGTCATGTATCACACATGTATTTAATATGTATTTTCATTCCATTGTTATTTTAAAAACTGCCAAATATAACATGAGTTTACATACTGTTGCCTTGAGGGCTTGAAATATGTCCAGTTATGAAAATTGAATAGGGTTCCACCATGCTGTTTGGACCACAAATCAGAGTGTAAGGTTTGTGAATTAAGGTAAACATGGAATTATAATAATAAGAATAAATGTTATTTTATATAGCACCTTTAAAAGCAACATCTCAAAGCGCTTTACAAACAAACAAAACAGAAAATAAAAACAGTCATAAAAATGCCGTTCTATAAAATAGGTTTTAAACTAGATTTAAAAGCACTGAGTGGCAGAATCCCTGATCTCTTTAGGAACGGTGTTCCAAAGTTTTGGGGCATAACAACAAAAAGCACTGTCATCCATAGAACGTAGGTGAACAGAGAGAGCACATAACAATCCAAGATCAGTTGAGTGAAGGTTGCGTGAAGGGGTGTAGACTGATAAGAGATCAGATAAATACTGTGGAGCCAAACCATGTAAAGCCTTAGAAGTAAGAAGTAAAATTTTAAAATTTTAAAATGAACTCAAAAGTGACCTTGTCAGGATACGAGCTGCTGAGTTCTGAACATGTTGGAATTTGGACAGGAATTTGGATAATGCACCTGACTGAGCTGCCATAAGAAGATCATTTGTAACTTTAACAAGGGCAGTTTCAGTACTTTGTAGTTGTCGAAAAACCAGATTGCAAAGGTTCAGAGTTTATTTGCAGTTAGATGGCAATTTCTTTGCCACGCTATAAGTATGAGACCAGACTATGTTTAAAATTTTAACAATGTTTACCATTTATTAGTTCCAAATACCCACATTATCTTCTACATTGAACATTATTGTTAAAATACAATACATGCCACTAGTATTAACACAAATTGTTCAAATTGCCTGAACCCTTAGAGCAACAGCCTCAGATACTACACTGATGGTCCCAATCATCAGGAGGTATTGGGAGCATCTCTGTCTCTGTATGCCTCTATTCCTGGTATTTATTCTCTTCTAGGCTCAGAAAATATGTGACTACTATTTGTTTCTGTTATCTTACTAATTGTAATATAAATTAATTATTCAGCTGGTACTCCATCCCAGTGCAACCAACCACAAACGACTCTCTTTTACAAGGTTGCTGTGGTTAATTGTTTACCACATTTTCTTCATCCCCATAGATTTCTTGCACATGCTTTATCACTTAAATCATTCTAAGCCTAAGTTGCCTTAGCAACTCTACTTAGGCCAAAGTCACCTTTGGCAAACTGGTTTAACAGTACCAAAACATTTTCATATGACTACCAATACATTTTCACGCTACAATAGTTGATACTGTGTGTGTTTTTAAACAAGAAATTTTCACCAAAACTACAGTACTGTACAAGGGGAAACCTGTCACACAAAGCCAGCAGGACACATGCCTAGGGCTTCTGTAAATTGTATTTTTTCCAGTCAGTGTGATTTCAGCTTGTCTATGCAGGTCTTGATTGCCCCACGGATTTGACGGTGACAGCCTCCACAGACAATACCATCTCTCTGCTTTGGAGGAAGGTCCAAGGCCCCATCAACCACTACCGAGTGACTTACACTACATCCACTGGCATGGCATCTGAAGTGACCGTCCCCAAGGATGTGTCAGTGGTCACCCTGACTGACCTGGAGCCTGGGACAGAGTACACCATATCGGTGACAGCACAGAGAGGTCGGCAGCAGAGCTCTGCTGCTACCATTGACGCATTCACAGGTACAGATTGCCCTTTGTGACAACCTTGCCACAGACCTATTTGAATATCTGGATTCCTACAGTAACTATAATAACTACATGTTCTCTTAGATACAAAACACTTTGTGTTTTCATAGAGAGTTATGTAACATTTTACCAGGAATTACCTAAAGGTTCTACATAATGAATGTTATTAATCACTGGTATTTCACATTAGCTTCTTTGATTTCATCCACTGTTAAAGCTGACAAATTCCTTGTACTATTTCAAATATACAAAATCCCCTCTTTACAAAAAAACAGAAAAATGAAACCCGGTGCCTATATTATGGACACTCTAGCTAAGCACAGCTTTAGCGTACGAGTGCAGCAGGTTGGAACATGTGGCTGCTGAGGCTGCAAAATGCAATTCTGGTTGTGTATTGCAGTATACCTGATGTTTGCCCTTTTCACAATGCTGTTTTTATGTTGATTTATGTATGAACTTGTTTATTTGTTAAGCAATACTGTTGTTGTGCACAAATTCATCTATTGCACCAAGTTTCTTCTTTCTACTGAGCATTACATTTTATGTGCTTCTAACATCCTCATCTTGCTCTACTTCCCTCATCCATATACTGCTGCTATAAAAGATGTCATGTCTTGTCTTTTACTTATGCAGCATTTCCACCCCCTTCTTCCTCTCCATCTCTTTGTTTGGGAATGTTACTGGTGAACAGAATTCATGTCAAGATGCACCTGTGGCTGAACATTCTTGAACTTCCTAAGCTTTAGGCACTGTCTCAGCTGTCATCTTAGCTTCAAGCTCTTTTTTAGCTGGAGTTCATTGCTTATATAATAGAATTCATTACTCATAAATAGTAGAACCGAGGTGGCTTCTGGGAAGTTCTATCTCTCTTATCCTCTGTATTGTTCACTGTTGTTCCACACTGCTTCTGAACTGCTCACTATCTTTCATGCAGCCCAAAAAGAATGACTATACTGTTTCTTCAGTGCTGAAAATAACCACAAGGTGTCTCACCAATGCTGCATATGTTGCTGCCAGTATTGTTCTTGACGAAGCACTTTGGGTTCCAGGATTCCGGCCCGTCACACAACTGTACTTCTCCGACATCACTTCCTCCACAGTGACGGTGGCCTGGAGTGCCCCAGCCCCACCAGCCGACATGTTTATCCTTAACTACAACCCACAGGACCAAGACAATACCCTGCAGGTCACCCTGGACGGCTCTAAGACACAAGCAACCCTTGCTGGCCTGCTGCCCTCCACAGAGTATATTGTTACCCTGGTCACCATACAAGGGACTGTAACGTTTAAACCTGTAGTGGGATCAATAACCACAGGTACTCCACCAAACACAAAACAATACACAGATGCTTTAGTACAAAAATTTACTCTGAAGTATTTGTATATTTATGAATTCCCGATTGACATTTAACCAACAATTATACCTTGAAAAATGGCAAACATAGCTTTGATTCTAGAGAGATTCTAAAATCTAATGAAAGGATGCAAGACTGGGATCAGTATGTAGCTGCAGCATTGAGTTTTTGAATGAGCCCTTCACAGTTTTGAGCAGAATGGGCTTGATGACTTTTAAGCAGAGCACCACCGGCTCTGACTGTTTTTATTTGACGTGCACAAGTATTGTTCTTGACGAGGCATAATACTCTTTGCCTAAGGCTTTCTACCTTTACAGCCACCCATCAACAGAACATCAGTCAACACTGAACGGACATGGGGCTTGTTCAGAGTTTTTTTTTTTTTAGTTTTTAATTTTACATTTTCATTTGTTAGGTTTAAAAATTTTTTATTTATCCACATTTTTATCTAAATAATTGAATCAGTGATGTTATTTATATGGAATCTAATCTAAACGAGCACATCACTTATATGGAATCTAATCTAACAGTGCGCATCACTTAATTATTTCCTTCAAAAAAAAAAAAAAAAAAAAAAAATCACCAGCAGTTCCAAACACTTTTCAAGAACACGTGCATAAAGGGCAGAACAATGCCATTTGGATTAGAAATAGAGATACAGCAGTGATGCAAATTCATGGCAAGAATAGGAAAATATGTCTATAACAACCCCTTTAAAAACTTTACACAATAAAAATAAAATTCAAAGACATAGTTATGTAAACTATAGTTACCAGAAGCCTCTCAGTCACCATTTCATATTTGCAAGCAAGCTATCATAAAAAGAAATGTAAAGGAGAGGTAAATACAGTACTACAGCAAATGAACATATTAATTGTAAATCATGTTTTTTTTTATGAAAAAAAAAAACATATTAGAAGACGTATTTTGCAATTCTTTGCAGTTCTCATTTTAAACTTTCTAAATTTGCCTAACTACACACACTTGTCTACACAGCATCTATATGCAGAAATATCAAGTCTCTACAGAATTAAATGCAGTGCTATATTTGGATAGTGATGGTGACATGATTTATGAATCAGATTGCAAGTTCTGTAAGAGTTTTGTTTCATTCATCAGCTTGTGAGTGCTTGCAGAAAAGCCTACTTCTTTGCCAACATTTTCAGGTGTCCACTTTGTTTCTGTGAAGAAGTGTTATTCTGACTTGACCCTTTTCTCCGCATATAGGGATGGACCCTCCGAGGGAAATAACTGTATCCAACGTGACTGAAGACTCTGTGACAGTGTCCTGGGTCCCCCCAATAGCACCATTTGATTACTACAAGATGTCCTACCAGACAGCTCAAGGTGAATTCTTTCTTTCTTTTTTAGACTGATCTTTGATCATATAGGTGGTTTGAATGGACCATACATTTACAATAGTTCTGGTGAGCTGGTCAGTCCATTGGCTCAACTCCATTGTCCTCAGATACTGTTTTTGGTCCTTGCCTTGCATGAAGTTGAGTGTTCTGTCCTGTTCTGGTCCTGCTAGATGTTTCTCTAGGAGTCTCACAGTTTCTTCCTGTTGGCTGCCATAGGGAGAGTGGACAGCGTGGTGATTGACAGTCACATGACTGATTACACCCTGAGCAACCTGAAGCCAGCCACAGAGTACGAGATCAGCCTGAATGCAGTGAGGGGGGGCCTGGAGAGCGAGCTCATCAGCAGCACTGTGCACACAGGTCTGGGGTTTTACATTTACAACCAACACACAGTAACAGTGCTAGTGAGGCATGAGGATTTTATACCATCGCTATTTTATGGAAATTATGCATTTTTAAACAAAGATTTAAATTACTTAATTAAGCAAAGATGTGAAGGTGGTTTAATTCGATATAAATATTCTCAGTTCCACAAGAGCTGCTAATTTGAATTTAAATGGGAAAATAAAGTAGTAATTTAATGCCACTTACAAAGGAATATGTTTTAGCAAAGCCATTAGGAAGTTAACACAATTACAACTAGTGCTACTACTACTAGTACTAACAATAATAATAATAAGAATCAGTTACTATAATACATTTAATATAGTAAAGTCTGTTGAAATCTCTGTTGTCCAATTCAATCTGTTTTCTGCTCTCTTGTGTAGTAATATTGAACAGCAAATAATGAGTTCCAAAGCATATCATCTTTATTAATATTGATTGTAAAACAAAAGGTACAGTATTTAAGATCTATCATTGCTGCTTTAGGTTAATTATCACCTAAAAGGGACTGTCATCCCCACTTTTGTACATAATGGTCTTAAAGACTGCATCCCCACAGGACAATTTCAGAATGCTTCCGTGTTTTCTTATTCCAAGTGAACCTGTAGTGGAATTTCTGTTTACCAGTGGAGACCAGGTATTTCCTCTCCCAAGCTTGGATTTTATCCCACCATATCTTGGATCTCAGATCTCTGCTTTAACCACTGAACCAATTAACCAAACAAAAGCACAAAGGAATGCACTCAAAACTAACCATAAGTATAATAGACCACTGCCCCCTGCTGGACATTCAATACCTAACAACTACTAAAATGAATGAAAAAATTCTGAAAATACATAATGTATCATCATTGACCTGCTTTTTTCGATCGCCAAACAAGTTGTAGAGATATCTAGAAAAGCCTCCAGTGAAACTAACTGTATCATCGATAACTATTAAACACTCGATAAAAAGAAACTATGAAAAAAAAAAATTGTACTTTAAATGTTTCATTCCCAGGTTCATGACATGGAGAGTGTGGCTGTGTAGCTCATTTTCTGCTTAAGGGCCCCCACAAGATATCCTGCCAAAGTGTTAAATGCCAGTGCCTCCTCCACACTCTTAGTTTATTAGACTTTAGACATCTAGGATGGAACTGCCTCTGTCTTACTTCATTGTTGCTTTAAGGCCCACTGATCTGAAAGTGTGCAGAATATATACTATTCCAGTGGGGAAACATCTCAGTCTTAGGTCTGTCAGGCCACATCAATACGAGAAGGCGATTTCAGAGCCCATATAAAAGTTTCGATACTACTGTCCTGCTTATACTGTACTATACACTTACCATATGCTCTAAGTAAATCGCAGGGATTGTTGCTTATAAATACAGTAATTAGCCACTCATAACTCACTGACAAAAAAACATTCTATTATGATTTTTCCATGTTGAAGAATGATTCTTATTAAAAATGCATTGAATTGTGAAAATACTGCAGCTCTCACTGTGCCGTCTATACAGAGATTCCTCACTTCCCCTTTACTCCAATGTATCATAAAGCAATTTTACAGCAAGGAAAATACAGTTATTTTATATTTTGGTATTATAGTGTCTAGCAGCATTGGCAATGAGCGTTGGGTAGGCTAAATTACTCTCAGCCTCCTGTCCTCCACAGGCAGTCACTTATGCCCATGTAGTTATGCATCGTGCTCTGCAAACACTGATACATGAATTCATATGGTTGCTCAAGGTGATGGTTATATTTACATGTGAAGCTGTGCAGATTCTATATTGCCTAACCCACAACTGTATTTAAATCACCTTCTTGTAGTAACCTTATGTGCACTCATCCAGTGCCTAAACACTTATACACAATAGCAAATGACTTTAGTTTGTCCTCAGGCAAGTTAACAAAACTTTTACGCTTTCGACCTGATGAATGTTGGCCATGATTAGTTCTCTATTCAAAGTGTGCAATGTGTGCTCTATGGCTGGCTCTATTACTTTACCCATAAATACAACAGTTCACAGACATACTGTACAATCTACAATAAACAGGTACAATGTCATAAATACAACTGTCTGATAGAAGACTTTAGAACAGAGGATGACAGCCAGCCCAGCGTTTTATTTATTTTTGCCCTTCTGAATAAGCGTACCACATAAAACTGGCATCTTTAACAGAGACCATTTAGTATTCTATAATAAGCTCCTGAAGGGTTTGTTATTAAGTCATGTCTGTAACAAGTTAAAGTAATTTATTGGTTGTGGTTTGCAGGAGGAAATACAAATGAAGTGTGCCCTTTTTCCCATTGCCTGGAAGCTGTCCTCGAATCATCTGGGGAGTGTTTATGGAAGCTTCAATGGTTCCTGAGGGCACAGGGTGTATTACGAGCAAAAACTTTGAAGACAATTGTTTCCAAACTAACACATTTTAAGCAGCAAAGTGCTACCATACATTGTATCCTATGTAACTTACTGTACACATTGAAAAGGTGCAAAAATAAGAGGACCCATAAATAAATAACAAGTTGGTTATGCCTAATCATAAAAAAAAACTCAGTCCCAACTAGGAGATAATTGAGGAAATAAGCTAAAAATAAGGTTTTGCGATCTCTAAAAACTTTTGTAGTAAACTGTAAAAATCTGATATGTCACTAAATCACTATATCACTGACAGCGGTATAAATCAGTTTAAAAAATAAAAATAAAAAAACCTCTACTTCTTCTTTTGCCCACTTTAAAAACCATGCAGTGTGTATTTGCATTGAGTCAATTCTCTTTTCACAGTCGATATTCTCTCACCTCTGTTCCAGTTATTGACAGCCCTCTAGGATTGGTTGCTATGAACATCACTGCGACAGATGCTGTTCTTCAGTGGCAACGGCCCCTCTCCAGTGTGGACAACTATGTTCTGATTCTCACACATTACCAGGGTAGGAGGAACCGAGCTCTGTAGAACAACTTAACAAAAACTGGAAACAAATATACAGAAGGCATAGTAAAAGTTGTTGGTCGGTTCTACCTTGTAATTATAGTAAACAAAACTAGCTTGATATAGAAAGCTTCAATTTGTTTTAAAGTTTTGGGATTAAAGTTTTTCTATGTGCAATTCAAGGCACATGTAAACAGGATGGGTTTCATATGGACACATTTCTTACTTCCATCCATGTTTTCATTTTAACAGCAGCTGATACCATACTGGTAGATGGCACCAGTCAAGAGTACAAGCTTACCAATCTCATACCAAGCACTAGCTATTCTGCCGCCATGTATGCTACTAAGGGACCACTCACCAGTGGCACTATCAATGCCAACTTTATAACAAGTAAGTATTAATTTGATAATGGACACTTGCATTATAGTGCTGTCTAACTTACATTTCACTGTAGCATGGGTTCAGGAAGTTTATATTTTCAGTTTGATCAGTTTGAGAAATTAATTATTTTTTGTTTAAAATGGACTAACATTATACAAGTCTTTAATATCAGCAAAGCATACATATTTTTGGCTCATGAAATTGTGCAGCAACTGTAAATAAAGTGGAAGGGAGGTATCATTAAAAATCCTCCCTATGGCCAGAACGAAAAAGGAGGTGTGTAAGCTGAATTAGAACTTTAATTTAAACTAAACTTGTAAATCTAAACAACTGACAAGCTGAACCATATACAGCTGCAGTGTGGAAGGTAAGAAATTATTTAAAAGGCTATCAAATAAGTCATTCAGATAAAAGCAGTATATTGTAAACAACAACAAAAAAAGAAAAACAAATATGTATTTATTTTTTAAAAGGTGCTGTGTATGTTAGTATACTAATCCAAAAACTGTGGGTATCCATATACCAAACATGCACACGTAAAGAGTCCACTGAGTTTCATCAGGCAAACTAAAAGGAATAAGTTGCTCTTCTTTTTCATTCCTCCTGTGTGTTACTGGCATGTTAAGAAGTCATCAGTAACTGTGAGTGACTTCTCCTGAAAACCTGACAGAAGATGGATTGGTCCTGTCTCTGTCTGGCAGTGTGACTGAGTGACTGACACAGCTGAACCCTTTATTTTCTGCAGCTATGGATGCACCTCAGAACCTGACAGCCAGCGAGATCACCCACAGGAGTGCCCTCATCTCCTGGCAGCCACCCATCACAGATATCGACAACTACAAGCTCACATACAAGTCCGGGGATGGCAGCAGGAAGGCAAGTGTTTACAGTAGTAGATTTCCTCACTGTTTAAAATCCTCGTTGTAGTAGGCTGGTGGTTAAGGTTTGACTTTATTTGAAAAGTATATCACCTCGTAAGGTCCTGCTGAAAAGTCCGATCTGCAGAATTTCTCTTTAAATTAGTATCAGTATTACTGAAAAGGCATGTGGGAATAAAGCAATCTGGACCAGAACACTCTGAGTAATGAAGTCTACTCTTGAGTAATGAAGTCTATGACCTTTAAAACTGAATATTTCCATAACTCTCATTTCTCCCTCTCACTTAATTACTTGTAGCATAGTATAAATCTAACGTGCCATAGCTTAATTAACAGTACATATTGGATTTCTTACTCATTAGGCCGTAACCTCTGCAATATCACAAGGCTAACTCGTAAAATACATTTTAAAGTCATAACTATCATTTTGATATATATATTTTTTATTTTGATGGGTAATTGTTTGCTATTTTAAACAGCACACTGTGTGTGTTTGGTATGTACCGTATATAAATACAGTTTTTATTATACCAATTGTGGAATGCAGTTATATATATAGTTATATATATATATATATATATATATATATATATATATATATATATATATATATATATATATATATATATATATTTTAAAAAGGGTTTAAAATAGTAATTTATCCATTAATGAACATGGTAATGTTATTCTTGTGTAAGACACAAGGGGGCACAATAAAATAAGGAAAGTATTCAATGGTTTTAACACATAACAGTACCATTAAGAGAATCCCTTTTCATCAAATGAGAACGTGTTGATCAGTTACTCTAATGTGCTGAGTGGATAATGCAAGTTCCTAATGGTTTTCTGGGTTATTTTTAGTAGTTATCTCCCTCATGAAAAGACCATAGACATGCAGTACACATTCACTGAAAGTAGTTTGATGAATTATTTAAATGACTGGTGGTTTTAGAAACATTTAATATTTGATACCTATTTTCATATTTCATATGGCTCGTGGTCATGTTATCTACTCTGCACTTTTACTGTCTTCTATCATTGTATTTAATCCCACATAGTTTAGATCACTGAACATGCTAGTTGGTTGAGCTGGACATATCCAAAATTAAAGAACAAATGTGTTATTTATTTATGAAATGAAGCAATTACATGACTTACAGATAGAAGATCACTGAGACGATACTTTATGCCAATGTCTTGCTGTTTAAAGGCTAAGAACATAAGAACATAAGAACATAAGAAAGTTTACAAACGAGAGGAGGCCATTCGGCCCATCTTGCTCGTTTGGTTGTTAGTAGCTTATTGATCCCAAAATCTCATCAAGCAGCTTCTTGAAGGATCCCAGGGTGTCAGCTTCAACAACATTACTGGGGAGTTGATTCCAGACCCTCACAATTCTCTGTGTAAAAAAGTGTCTCCTATTTTCTGTTCTGAATGCCCCTTTTTCTAAACTCCATTTGTGACCCCTGGTCCTTGTTTCTTTTTTCAGGCTGAAAAAGTCCCTTGCGTCGACACTGTCAATACCTTTTAGAATTTTGAATGCTTGAATTAGGTCGCCACGTAGTCTTCTTTGTTCAAGACTGAACAGATTCAATTCTTTTAGCCTGTCTGCATATGACATGACTTTTAAGCCCGGAATAATTCTGGTCGCTCTTCTTTGCACTCTTTCTAGAGCAGCAATATCTTTTTTATAGCGAGGTGACCAGAACTGCACACAATATTCAAGATGAGGTCTTACAAGTGCATTGTACAGTTTTAACATTACTTCCCTTGATTTAAATTCAACACTTTTCACAATGTATCCGAGCATCTTGTTAGCCTTTTTTATAGCTTCCCCACATTGTCTAGATGAAGACATTTCTGAGTCAACAAAAGGTCTTTTTCATAGATTCCTTCTCCAATTTCAATATCTCCCATATGATATTTATAATGTACATTTTTATTTCCTGCGTGCAGTACCTTACACTTTTCTCTATTAAATGTCATTTGCCATGTGTCTGCCCAGTTCTGAATCTTGTCTAGATCATTTTGAATGACCTTTGCTGCTGCAACAGTGTTTGCCACTCCTCCTACTTTTGTGTCGTCTGCAAATTTAACAAGTTTGCTTACTATACCAGAATCTAAATCATTAATGTAGATTAGGAATAGCAGAGGACCTAATACTGATCCCTGTGGTACACCGCTGGTTACCACACTCCATTCTGAGGTTTTTCCTCTAATCAGTACTTTCTGTTTTCTACATGTTAACCACTCCCTAATCCATGTACATGTGTTTCCTTGAATCCCAACTGCGTTCAGTTTGAGAATTAATCTTTTGTGCGGGACTTTGTCAAAAGCTTTCTGGAAATCTAAATAAACCATGTCATATGCTTTGCAATTATCCATTATCGATGTTGCATCCTCAAAAAAATCAAGCAAGTTAGTTAGGCACGATCTCCCTTTCCTAAAACCATGTTGACTGTCTCCCAGTACCCTGTTACCATATAGGTAATTTTCCATTTTGGATCTTATTATAGTTTCCATAAGTTTGCATATAATAGAAGTCAGGCTTACTGGTCTGTAGTTACCTGGTTCAGTTTTGTTTCCCTTTTTGTGGATCGGTATTACGTTTGCAATTTTCCAGTCTGTCGGTACCACCCCTGTGTCAAGAGACTGCTGCATGATCTTGGTTAGCGGTTTGTAAATTACTTCTTTCATTTCTTTGAGTACTACTGGGAGGATCTCATCCGGCCCAGGGGATTTGTTTATTTTAAGAGCTCCTAGTCCCTTTAACACTTCTGCCTCAGTTATGCTAAAGTTATTTAAAACTGGATAGGAACTGGATGACATGTGGGGCATGTTGTCCGTATCTTCCTTTGTAAAAACTTGTGAAAAGTAATCATTTAATATATTTGCTATTTTTTTTTTTCTTCCTCTACGATTTTGCCATTTGTATCTCTTAAACATTTAATCTCCTCTTTGAATGTTCTCTTGCTGTTGTAATATTGGAAAAACATTTTGGAATTGGTTTTAGCTCCCTTAGCAATGTTCATTTCTATTTCTCTCTTGGCCTTTCTAACTTCCTTTTTGACTTGCGTTTGCAGTTCTGTGTACTCTTTCTGTGTACTTTCTTTTTGGTCCTTTTTTAATGCTCTGTAAAGTGCCTTTTTTCGCTGAATATTTTTTTTAATTGATCTATTAAACCATTTTGGCAATTTAGTTTTACATTTAGATTTGTCTACTTTAGGGATATAATTGTTTTGCGCCTCTAGTACTACGTTTTTGAAGAACAACCATCCTTCTTCTGTGGGTGTTTTCTCTATTTTACTCCAATCTACTTCTGTTAGTCTCTGTTTCATGCCTTCATAGTTTGCTTTTCTAAAATTGTAAACCTTAGCTTTAGTCTTTACTTTTGAGGATTTAAAAAACACTTCAAATGAGACCATGTTGTGGTCTGAGTTTGCCAGTGGTTCTCTGACCTCTGTTTTAGTTATTCTATCTTCGTTATTTGAAAAGACTAAATCAAGGCATGCCTCCCCTCTAGTGGGTGCCTTCACAAATTGTGTTAGGAAGCAGTCATTTGTCATTTCCACCATTTCTATTTCATCCTTCGCGCTACCCACCGGGTTTTCCCATTTTATTTGGGGGAAGTTGAAATCCCCCATTAGTATGGCTTCTCCTTTGCTACACACATTTCTAATGTCATTGTATAACAGATTATTGTGCTCACCGTCTGAATCTGGCGGTCTATAGCATGCTCCTATTATTATGCCTTTTGAATTTTTGTCTGTTATTCTGACCCATAGAATAGGAGGCTGTGGGTTAGAGTCCACATTCAAATCAAACAATCCCAGGCTCTATTGTAAGTCAAAGCCAGACAACCTGACTGTTCTGATTTAATGACGTGACTAGAAGGGATAATCTACAATATTTATAGTGTAATAAACAGTAATCCTGGGTTCAGCACAGATACTCCCTTGATTATCCATACGTTATCCAGGATGGAGGCATGGGGATCACACTTTATAACTCAAAGGTGGGGGGGGTGGGGGGGGGGTCCTTCCTTTTCAACTACAATCTTTAATATTTCCATGCCTCCCTTTTGAAACAGGAGTTGATCCTGGATGCTGAAGATACTTGGATCCAGCTGGAGGGTCTCTCTGAAACTACTGATTACACCGTGAGGCTGCAGAGTGCTCGGGGAGCAGAGACCAGTGCCATAGTCTCCACTGTCTTCTCCACTGGTATGCACAAATGCACAATGACTAAATGTATTACAGTATCCTCTGTACAATCCCTTAGAAAAGTGTACCCTTGTATACGTGCACATTCATTGTTCATTTTTACCATGATTTTTGTGAACAGGCTGGCTGTAGTGGTGACGTCAGACCACATAATACCTCAAGGGGAAATGTGAATTGCGCTGTTGCGGGGTTAATTGCAAAATAAGAGAAAATGAACTAATCTGTGCACTCCCTTTGCTCACATATTAATACGCATTTTATCTGCACGTGGAGTGATTGTGCAATCCTCGTGCCTAAATGCAACTTTATATTTTAAATCACTCGTGCTCCACAGCCCCATTATATCCTGTGCACCTATATATATATATATATATATATATATATATATATATATATATATATATATATATATATATATATATATATATATATATATACAGCAACATTAACACACTACATACAACATAAAACACACTCTACACACAGGGGCGGGTCACCCTGCCACAATTTTCCAAAAGTCTTATCACAGTTTGGTTCATTATTAAGGTCTCCAAAGCAAATCCAGCCAAGGCTGCGTTATCTGATAACTATACAATAGCATTGTCAAATAAGTATCTCTGTACCATGAACCTCTGTTGGAAATGGATGATATTTACACTTTTTTAAATGTATTCAAGTACCATTACATTAATTCCATTATTTGCCTTGCCAGGAAATCGTCTGTTTGCCACCCCTCAGAACTGTGCCCAGCATCTCCTGAACGGAGAGACTCTAAGTGGGGTTTACACCATTTATGTGAACAGGGACCCAAGCCAAGGAATGCAGGTGTACTGCGATATGACCACAGATGGCGGGGGATGGATTGTAAGTATCAGAATGCAGGGAACCTTCATGCACACTGCAGACAAATCTACATACCTTTAGAAAAGTTTATCAGAGTAAAAGCATAGCAAAGTGCAATAAAGCATAGTGAAAATAATGTTAACACATAGATATGTACTGTAAAGAATAACGAGGTATGCCAAAGCATATTAATAAACATGGCAAACCAGGGTAAACTATGGTAAATTAATTATTAAATACATTATTTAGAAAAGAGCTTAAAGATGCTAAAGACAGACTAGCTGGTATTTATGAGTTGTACCTATTGAAACCCAATCAAAGAGAACACCACACATTACTGACAACAGTTACTGACATTCATACTATGACGGGGTATACTATATACTATATATATATATATATATATATATATATATATATATATATATATATATATATATATATATATATATATATATATATATATAATATCCAATTGTTGCATTTCAGGTATTCCAAAGGCGGCAAAATGGTCTGACAGATTTCTCTAGGAGGTGGAGTGATTACAGAGTTGGCTTTGGCAATATAGAGGATGAGTTCTGGCTTGGTAAGAAAAGAAAATCAAGCTGCAACCTACTATGTTACTAAGACCAGACATGCACAACACTGGAGCAGTGAGGAAAAAAACCATTGTGGCTGCTCTTATGGTTTGTCACAAGCGAGCACAGATTCAAATGTCTTCAGGCTGCTTTGAAATCGATACTGCTTCTGTTCTCCAGAATGGGATCACAAAGTTCAATCTAACTCCAGCAAGAACTGGGCTGAGAGAGTCTGACCAGAGCCACAGCAGACCCTCTTTTTATTAAAGTCATGAATGAATATAATGGTATACGCTGAAAAGAATATTGTAAACATATTAAATACCGTGCTCATTATTTCAATAACTTAATAATTCACAGATTCACTTCATTCATAGTTAGGCCATGTTGATTTTTGTACTATATTTTTCTGTGTATATAGCATTTCATTTACATTTTATGAAAATTATAAAATAAGAAACAGGTATTTAAACAACTTTATTTGTACAGGGTAAATGGAACTTGCACTGATGAAGCATTGGAAAAGCTGCAAGTGTGTTATCAAAGAAATCCCCTGAGAAACAAGTTACAGGAAATCAGACTGCACAGAAGGATGTGGTTAAACAGGCTGGATGTACATTGCTTTGAATATTATCAAGGCATTGCTTATTACTACACAGAGTAAAACATGCAACTTTGGTTACACAGTATTATTTACAGTTTATAGTTAACTGCAATGTAATGATCAATGATTCATGTGTAATTACAATGTAATTGTGACGTTTCCTTCTGCAAATCAGCCAAGTTACAAAGTGCAAAGAATAATTTTCAACACATCACTCCGATTACTTTTGTGTTTAAAAATGGATGGACCTTACTAACCCAATTTGGGGTTTTCAGGGATGTATGTGCACCCACTGTACCTTTACTAAACAGCCACTAATTGAGAGAGACTATAACGCCATATTGTGTCCCATTTCCATTTCCATTTCAGATATTGAAATGAATCAACCAGAAAACGTCTGGTTTAATCAAACTGTGATTTGATTTTTTTTTTATTTTTTTTTTTCAAGGGCTGGACAATATTCACAGGGTTTCTTCTCAGGGTCGTTACGAGCTTCGTATTGATATGCAGGATGGACAAGAGTCGGTGTATGCCAGCTATGATAAATTTTTCATTGCAGATGCACGGAATCTTTACAAGCTCAGAATAGGGGAGTACAATGGAACTGCAGGTGAGCAACAGTGTTCTTAAAGGCTGGATTCTTGTCCAGAGAAGGAACTGGATAGCTCAGCTCACTCTGTGCATTTTAACTGAATGCACCAACATGATTTCTTCTCCTGGGAAAATGAAGATGGTGGAGATTTGGAAGCTAGAAGCGAGGGATTTACTGGTTAATCTATGTGGCGATGCAAATTAAAAATGGATAGCCTAATATAGAAATGTTGTGTATAAGTAGATACGCATGTACAACCTGGAGGACGTTTTGAAACCTCTCATTTTCTCTTGACATGTTAGCAGTTAAATTAAAATAGAGATAATGAGATCTACAGTTCAAAATTTGTTTTCAGTATATACAGTAAATATATTCTAGAGAACCTTGCTACAGTAGCTTTGTACAGAGCTATATTTTGAAATGTGTATAATATTGGCTTGCTGTAATTTTACAGTGTTTTATCACATCTTCCAGATCATATTTGTAGTTTATCTGTGGGTATACAGAGGCATATTAAATGCCACCTGTCAATAAGATGTGTGCTTCTTTTCTGCCCATAGGGGACTCACTGACCTACCACCAGGGTCGCCCTTTCTCCACCAAGGACAGAGACAATGACATTGCTGTCACAAACTGTGCCTTGTCATACAAGGGAGCATGGTGGTACAAGAACTGCCACCGAGCCAACCTGAACGGCAAATATGGAGAGTCTAGACACAGTCAGGTGAGTAGAAATCAGATCTGGAGTTTGATGTGGAAATAGACTTAGAAATGTGTTTGTTTGTTTCTGCCTGTCCCACATCTGTACCTGAGCCTCACATGTCACCAGCAGTTGCAGATGTTATTGCTCTAATAGAAATTAATTTTGCGCTCTGCTTATTCCTTTGCTGATGACTTGCATTGCTATAATGCCCTAGGATGACCAACTGTCCCAGTTTCTTGTTTCACTGCAGAGAAAAGAAGAGAAAGAACCGTGCCTGCCCAGGGCTGTACTGCAGTCTGGCACTACCCTATACTCTTTAATTTAGCATTAAAACACACTGGTTGGGTTTTTTGTATTGAGAATAATCTAAGACTGGTCATACCCTGCCTCTGTTCAAATTAAGTCTTATTGCTTATTCTATATATATATATATATATATATATATATATACGGGTTCTATATATATTATATATATATATATATATTATCGTCAGAAATCTCAACAATAGCCCCATAAGTGTGATATTTTAAGTACAAGAGACCAGCTCCCATTGCTCTGTGCTGGTGAAGCAGATGGTGGCTCCTATCGTCTCAACAGTCTCCCATGGCTCTACTTCTTTGTGAGGTCAAATTGTACTTGAAAAATAGAAAACATATTTCAGGAAGGTAGTCATATATTTAAAGATGCAGGATGTGAAACAAACATGTCACAGAGGTTTTGGGTTTTTTTTTAAATAAAAGGAAGTACTTTTTTGGTATGTAGTTATGGTATGTAGAGTATGAAGCCAGCAAATGAAACAGTGGACTTTGTTTTCACTTGAATATCAAAGCTGCAGGAACTGTTTTTACATAAAAGAACAAAGATGTTGCATGGAGGTGTTAGGTTTAAGATTGTATCCAAACCTGAAAAGGCTATGCTTGCCAGTTGCTCTAGGCAATTGGCAGGCACAGAGTATGAAATGAACATATAGGGCTTAAGCAATTGCAGGAAAGAATCTTTCCCTTTTCCTTGTAAGTTTTGTTTGGATCCAGCTGTGTTCTCTATGCATCTGTGCGTGCATAATTAGATTTTGTATATCATTTCCTTTTAAATTGACTGAATGTTTGTTGAAAATAAAACAGACTGACAGCTTTATTAAATGCACTCAACCTAATTAGAACAGTGCCATTACATTATGAGCATGTGCTTAATCTACAAATATATTCTAAAGTGTGAAGAATATTTGATGTTGTTACATTTTAGATATACATTTATGATGACTTTAGACCTTAACCTGTATTCTACTTTCTACTGACATTTTCTTTAATAAATATACAGAACACTTGCACTAAAAAAAAAGCCTAGGTGTGTTCTCCTGCTATATTGTATATTCATTACACCAGTTTTCTTTTATCTAAGTACAGTCGCAAGCTGCCTGTGTGGTATTTACATTTAAAAACAAATTCTAACCCAACTTTTTTTTAAATTTATTGATTTTTTACAGGGAATAAACTGGTATCACTGGAAAGGCCATGAGTTCTCCATTCCCTTCATTGAGATGAAGATGCGGCCATACAACTATCGCAATATCAATGGGAAAAGAAGGAGGTCCACAAAGCTATAATCACTGCAAACCCCTTAGCTCTACTTATTTTTAAGCAGGGGAAAAAGGAAAGTAGTTCTGCGTTAAGAAAGAAAATAAAAGCGTCATATGGTCGTACAGAAAGGCTCACATGCACATAAGGGGAACTGAACCAAGTTTTTAATGACATCAGTTGTTTTATTTTGTGCCTGTCTTCACAATATATCAGGGTGCCTATAGATGACTTGTAAAGCAAGTACATGTGTATTACTCACAGCGATACATAGTGGTTATTGGGGCTGAGTTGGCTGTTAATATAATATCTCCCCTAAAACCATAGTAATTTCTAAAAAGAGTTGTTAACATTGCTTTATGCACTGTATGTTTTCTTTTCTTGATAATTTTTAAATATGTTCATAAAAAAAAAAAGTCCTCAGCATTTGAATTGGTTTTTAATGTTTTGTGATTGATTAAACCATCAATGCATTGTACAAAATAACAATAATACTAAGTGAATACTACATTATTACAGCAACCAATCTACAGTAGCATCAATGTTTGAAGTATAAGAAATAGCCCTAGTTGTAGTAAGGGTAGTTTGGCTTGTGACCCTTCTGATATTTGTTTTGTTTTCATATCTTGGACCAGTTACAATTTTTAAGTGAGGTTTTCAAGTAGATCATATACAAACAATAATTATAGAGCACTGCCCCCTCACAACTGGATTTGGAAGACTTGAGATGTTCCACTCTGGGGTTGGTTAAAAACAAAGGTTCATTTCCCCTTTCAAATGTTCTCTTCTGTTTTAAATTTATTTTTTATACTTTTATTTGCATGGTGACCACTGGCACGAAGCCAAAGATTTGCAATCGAAAACAAGAAAAAACAACAGTGTTAAAAATGCCGTGAATCTTAAAAAAAATAATGTTTTGGTAGAGAGCCAGGGACCAGCTGGCTGATGCAGCATTACAGTAGATGAGTGTAAAAATGAATTGGTTTGAAGCTAAATTTGCTCAATTGTGAAATTAGAAATTAAATGAGGTCGGTTGTGGGAATTTTAATTGGCTAATGAATATTAAATAGGACATAACAGGAAAAACAAACACATTGCTTGTTATCACTAACTTCATTTGGCCATTTTAGCTTTTAGGACAATGAAAAATGACCAAAAGCTTAGGCTTTGGTACTGGTACCTAATGTATATGGAAAAGTATGTATATTTTCACAGTTTTTGGTCTCTCTAGTTTCTATATTTCCCAGTTGTGGGAAGAACAAGAGCATTGTCCCCCAAAACAGTGCCTGCTCATGCTTTATACCCTAAGCACTCTGGCTCACCAATGCAACATTCACTTTCTCCACTTCTTCGCACTCTATCCCTTCCCCTTGTTCTATTCTTGGATGAGGAGGAACCCTCCAATGTGAATAGGAAAAACCCACTTCTTATTCCATGTGGACCGATAACCTTTCTGTATCCTAACACTGAAATATTTGGACTTCCATCACTTAAGGTTAATGATTATAAACTACATCTTAAGGATGGGAGATTTCCTTGTACTGTATTTTATTACTTTGTGTTGTTGATGTTTATTGTTTTGCTTACATAGTTGAAATAAGCTTTTATTCACTTGATGGAACATATTCATATAGCATTAACATGTCAGTAAATACATGGCTATCGTATGCCTTTGCTGTCAAACGTATGCTTCATGGACACTGTTCTGTGTATTGTAAGAGTAGTCAGAATGTTGTTACAGGTGTAAGGAATGGTTTTTTTGAGGCCATTTAGATAGCAAATTAACGTTCCACACCTAAAGTCTTTATTGTGTGGTGTTTGCTTCTCTTGAAGGGTGTCACTAGTAGGGTGTTGGGTGGTTATTTAGACTCACCAAAGTTCCTCATCAACCTTCCAAAAATATGAGGCAGAAACTCCCATAGAGATAAAGCTCTTCTGGCTTAACAATATTCGTTTCAAAAGATGGATATGGTAAAAGCATAATAAAGCATAGTAAATGCATTGTGCAAGCATGGTAAAGCATAGGCAAGCAACTGAAATTACAGAGCAGCATGGTACAGTATAAACAATGGTAAAGTGCAGTAAATGCATAGTATACTGTAAGCATGGAGGAAGCATGAGGATGTTTAAAATGAATGTGCAAATTTACCATGGCAAATGTTAAGGGACAATACAATAAAGACACAGACCCATGCTTGTCAAGTGTACAGTTAGCCACGCACAAATGTATAGATGTGTGGTGATGCTGTACTATGCCACCTTCCCAAAGCACACAGAATTGTCTTAAATGTTTTTTAGCTTGGATCTGCTACAGTTACTCCTGTGGTGGTTATAAATAATGTACATTAGATTGTTCCATGAGTGTCTGATATTGCCAAATCTTTCAGCCTCTGGAACTTGACTAGGTTATTGACCACACTGGCCGTTATCATTCATGTTTGAAGTTGACTAAGGATTTGGTTG
Source organism: Polyodon spathula (assembly GCF_017654505.1). Lineage (NCBI taxonomy): Eukaryota > Metazoa > Chordata > Actinopteri > Acipenseriformes > Polyodontidae > Polyodon > Polyodon spathula. Next base: position 8,506,913 of record NC_054547.1, on the reverse strand, counting down.
ACCTCTAAATGAATCAACCACAAACAATTATATATACCAATCACTGTCCTGACTTAAATTAGCAGCAGTTGTGGTACAAGATTTTGACAACACACTTGGCTGCACCAACTGTAAATGAACAGTAGTAGTCCTCTATATATTAGAAACTAGAGCCAGTGCCATAAATACTTATTGGTTAATTGCAGAAGTGTGGGGGGTCAACATGGAATGGATTGTACTTTTTTAGAATACTAGTCTGCGGCTCTTCTGCTTTTAAAATAGGCTTGCCTTCTGTTAGCTGTTAAAGTACATGTATCTTTAAATACTGTTTGAGGGGAATCATGATCAAGTATGAGCTATTTTGTCTCCTTTGCTGCCAACTATCTAATAACTTCTGTATCATGAGAGACCTAACCCTACTTTAATCTTGTGAATCACCTATTGTGACACTGTACTGTACTAAAAAAAAAAAAAAAAAAAAAAAAAAAAAAAAATATTTTTCATTCTTCATGTTTCTGCGGTTATTTGTTGATTTTGTGTTTTTATTATCCGCGCAAAGCATTAGTGGTCCTATGTCTTTGCACACCTTACTTGCTGGTCTACAGCAAGTTCTGATGCCAATTCACTTAGTTCGGTTAGATTTTGAAGCCAAACTAGATTAAACATGTTTCTTAACAGGGTAAATGACCTTTTTTTTTTTTTTTTTTAAATAACATTTTAATTTTAATAAGTTTAGTGTATATGTTTAGCATAAGAAAGTGATCATTTTCTTATTTCAGAATGAGTCAGAATCTAGAAGGTCAATGGCAACACCAGCATTTCAAATTTGCACTGCAATATCTCTTTTTGTGAATTGTACTCTCCTGGACCAACAACGCTTTGTGCCAGTCTTTTGAATTTGGAAACAAAGGTCATGTTCAGTGAGATCAAAGCCATAGAGAAGTTGTACTTTTTTGACCTGTATCGTAATTGTTTTAATTGATCACACATGTCATTATTGCAGTGTTATAGACTCCTTGAAAAATCTAACTTTGGCTAATTCATTGGTCTAAACAAGAAAGAGTACTACTGAATTTCTTTTATATATATAATTCCTTGAAGAGTTTTGTTGAGATGAATAGATAAGCATGGTCTTTTTCTGATGTTTCTACCATTTGCTGGGGTTTCCTACTAAAGCATGAGCTACCGTAATGATCTACGAGAAAACCTATTAAGATTACAGTTTTTTTTTGGAGTGGCCAGGTCAAGAGGCAACCAAGTTACAGGATATTAAAACATTGCAGTCACACAGCCTTTCTGAAACAAGAATTGCAGTGACCTTAACTTTCACATTACAGAAACTGTGTACGGATGTGCGTACATTCGTTTTTTTTTTTTTTTTTAGACTTGCAAGGGTTCTACAAGGCTCAATGCTTGATATCTGAGGGAAAGTTTATAGACCAGTTTCATTTATTATGATTGCCTATCAAAGGTTATGGTATATTAAAGCCTTGAGGAGACCTGGCAAGGGCAGACGCAGCACAAACTCCAGCCATAGCAAGTTAAGAATGTGTATGTAAGGTGGGTCTGTTACATTTCTTAGTATTTTGTTCTATTCTATTCTAACTCTGGCCTTTTGAGATCTAGTCCAGTCCTGATATTTATCCCAACCAGGTCCTAAATTTGTTAATTGCCTCTTATCAGCTTCAATTAACTACATAAGAACCTGCTTGGAGTGAAAACCTGGACTGGATTAGATCTCGAGGGCCAGAGTTGAGTACCAGTGGACTAGACCTTTGCTGTGTAACCTGGAAGTTTATTTAAATTATATACTGTATATATCTATCTATCTAGATTTCTTGAATGCAGTTACTTCAGCTAAAATGACAAAACATTTGAAACATTGGACAGTGGTTTTAATCAGTTTAAACTATTTTCTGATTTGGACGTGGTTTAGAATGTTAAACATTGTGTGTTTTATTGTTTTGGTTGACTGTGACTGTAATCTTTTTTCAGACTGCAGGGAATCATCAAAGGCATAACTTAACTCTATGGCTCTGGCTCTACATTTTCTTTAATAATTACAAGAATCATTGCCTGCCACGAAGGTGTTTATAGTAATATACTGTGAGGGAAGACACAAACTGGGTGGTATGTTACACACAGATTGACATGATTCCATGGATAACAAGAAAAAAAATTGTTAAGCATAGCTTGAATTACTCTTAACACATGTATAGGCCCTTTTTAATACATTTTCTACACAATAATAAAATATTCAAATTGACTGATCATGTTTTTCTGTTTTTTATTATTATTATTATTATTATTATTATTATTATTATTATTATTATTATTATTATTATTATTATTGTATAATATATATTGCACAGTCATGAAATTGAGTTTTTATAGGAATCCTGTGAAAAGCTGTCAACAAATCTCACTTGTATTGTTTTAATTTAAAATAGCTTGCAATCCCATATATTTTACAACATATTTATTAAAAAACAATCTCTAAAACCTTTGATGATGCTAAAAATAGAGAAGATGAAACATTTTATTAGTGCTTATTAGACTATTCTTTATCTTTTAAGGAACTGCAGGCAACACCATGTGCAAACCATTTGTACTACCTTAAAAATGTACACTGGCTTTAATTTTTATTTGAGTTTAATTTGCCAGTAGCTTAGTCAAAAACAAAGAAAAAAGCAAATTGAGTATGATTTCTTTCAAAAAGTAAACTTTCAGTTCTTGATTTTTCATTAATACAAATCATTGATCTCAATTGTTTGTATAGTAACAGTAGAAAGTAATGGACTGGATTCTAATGCTGTTTTCAAAATATCAGTACTGCTTTGAAGAGCTTTAAAGCAGCTTCCAGGTAACGTGAATGTTCTGTGAACTCTCCTTTTTAAGAAAGTCTTCTACAACTGGAGAGTGAAAGCACCATACATGCCCTAATTGAAGTGTCCATCTATTATTGAAGATATTTACAGAGATGCCATTTTAGCACATATGTTCATTTCCTAAAGAGGTGAGGTGGAAGGTTTTTTTGGGGATTTAACCATTTAATCTCTGTTCCTTTCATGTCAGCACTGACACACTGTAAAACAAATGTTTAAGAATTAAACATAAATCTTATGCAAAAAGATTAAGTTTGCTTTTAGGATTTACATTGTTTTACACTTTAATGTTTCTGTTTTTAATGTATAGCTTAAAACAATTAATTAAAATAAAGACTAAAAAGTGTTTAAAAAAAACTAAACATGCTACAAATGTTAAAATAAGGTGTGCCAATAATGTGCTCTCCTGAAAACTGTGGTCTTCATATATGCCAAAACCAATATCCTGACTCAAACAAAGAAAACAAGAAAGCAGCCTGTTTTTCATTGAAATAATTATTATCCTTTAATATATCCAGACAGAAACCCATTGCGATTACAGATTTGTTTTTGAAGGGTGACCTTGCAAACTGGCAACAAAACAGGCAGCATAAAACCACATCCTAAAAATAATGCTGTAAGTAGATGAAGGGACTCTGTACAATGTGCCTCATGAACAAAGAGATGAGATGAGTCTTGAAAGTTTAAGCAACAAACAAAGACACTGACATCAAAACAGCATCATCAGAAATGCTTGACAGCACAAATGAGCCCCCCCACCCCCCACCCCCCTTAAAAATGGTCAAAGCACAGATCCAAAGTGAGTACAGATGAATTGCACACGTCCATTTAAAGATAGTAATGTGGGATAGAACCACTGAAATGAGGCATCTTCTTTTTAGCAATGCTTTGTTCTTAATTATGAGTTTGAGAAGTTTCAAGTTTTTCTTTACAATTAAATGTCATGGGATAATTAATATCCATAAATTAGACATGGGGGTATAGTTCAATATCTGATCCAACCTCCAACTTTACCTAATGGAAATATCACCTATTTTAGACATTTCCTTGATGATCTCCCAAGCAAATAGCATCATGATGAAAATCCTGAGTGGTCCTTATGACAAATAAACCAATACACATTACATGTGTTGTTCTGTTACAAACTATTTTAAAGTAAAATTGCATGTAACACACTTAACCTTAATTAAAGAAGCTAAAGGAGAATGGATGTATATTCTAATCTAAATAGTGTCAAGGTACTTTAACTGGAAATTATGGTGCTGTAAAAGAGTTCCTGAGATTGAAGTAGAGCCTTGGGTATTCATAGTAATCACAGGGCTAATTAAGTACCACTGCTGGAAGTATCTAGGTGTGTGCTGGCTTCTCAGAAAGATCTAATCCTGTACAGTCTATTAAACTGGAGTAATAGCTGGCAGCCGGAGCCAAAGAAATAGCTTTTACTTTGAACATTTTCCCCATTCAAATGGCGGAACACTGCTGTATATTTTATGTAAGGCAACAAAATAAGCAGCACTGAAACATGGGCAGTTTTACAAATCAGTGGGTCTTCAACCTAAATTACTCCTGACACGTGAATGGGTTGATTTATCATCCCTGTTGGAGGTCTTGCTAATAGCGTCATAAACACATTGACTTCATAGCAAATTTCTGGTGATGGATTAAAAATACAGCATCAACATTTCTCAGCGTGCAGAGATAACAGACTTGGTTGAGCTGGTTGCTAGTTTTTTAAACTATGCTTTCATGGGAAGTCAGAGACATTTTGATATCCTTTGAAAGGTAAGAATTCTCTCTTCCTCTCTCTTTCTTTGTCTATATATACTCATTTTGTGTAATACCAGTATATTGAAACTTAAAATGAGGATGCAGTCTGAAAACATGTTGTCTCTTGATAGTAATAAGCAGGGCACAAGTTCATGGAACAAACTTCTCTTCAACATGGTACCAAAATAATATGTTGATGTTATATGCATATGTTAAACTAAAGAAGGAAAAATGGTTAGCTATTATTACAAATTGTTGTACACTACATCCATCTTTAAAAAAAAAAACAAAAACAGATTTTTGATTCTGCCAATGAATACATGATGTCTTGATTTGTATGTGTTTTGCACAGTATATCATATTCCCTTTCAATTTAGCACATGAGAAATAAATGACCAAATCATAATTTAAAGGCTTAATGTGCTTATATCTAATTTTGAACTTTAACTGGCACCTTTCTCCTTTTGAAACAGTTGTGTATTTTAGAGTAAAGGCTTCTAAATGTCTCTGTGGCTTTAAAGCAATAACAATAGCTAACTGGAATTGAATGATGGTACAGCTCGTGCAACTGAGCTTGATTACAAAGGGATTGACTAAATGCGTAAGATTTTTACAGTACCTTTCTGCAGTAAAATTACAACAACAGTTTAGGACTTACAGTACACAGCACCTTTCATAGTAGAAGCCATCCCAAAATGTATTGCAAATACAACACCTTAACAAAATGCAATACAAACTAAGATCTAAAAATGACAGGCCAATTGAACAAAATGCTGTTTCAAAACAGTAAGCATGTAATTCAAGTTACTAAGGAAGGTAGCTGATTGTGGCATGTTGTTATTTTCAATTGGCTTAGAAACTTTTTACATCTGGAAAATTGTTCTTCTATGAAACAGTGTCATGGTATTTTAAACATGCATACATGTTGCATAGTTTTAAAGTTGCTGTTCTGTGAGACACATATCTTGTGGTGCATAGCTAAGCTTTTGAATTCTATTTTTGTAATTTCTGCTTTATGAATTGTTGCTTGTACACAAACTGTGGCAGGGATAGGATTAATTCAATCCCTGCCAGGACACACAGGTGTAATGTGGCCGTTCCCTAATTAGATCATTGAGGGCAAATTGGGGAATGGCTAAATATATAAATGAACAAATATACTTTATGACTTTTTAACTGATACATTTAACAATCAGTTTTTCCAACACATTATTGTCATTACTATGTAGATTTACTGAAAACTCTCTCACTTCTTAGTCCTGGTTCATAACATAGTAGCTGTATAATTAGAAATTTGGTGGGGCATCTGTATTTTATACCTTTAACAGTCTGTAATGAATTTGTAATTTCAATGGTAAAAAACAACAACAAAAAAAACAAACAAACAAACAAAAAAAAAAACATTAGGGCTATCACAAGTTAAATGTATCAGATACCCTTAAGGTTTCCGTTCTAATCCAGCCTTTTACATACTTCTGAACAATGCTGGGTTGCTGCTTTCAGGGATACTTTATGTTTTATTACGTCTTGCCTGTGGAAGGGTGGTGGGTAATTCACTGACACAGGAGACAGACAGGTATACTTGAAAACACCACACAGGTGCACAATTCTATTTTCAGGGGGCGTTTTACTTTTTAGCCCGCAGAGGGCGCTGTTGTCCATGATACCTGTGGTACTACGGTACAACTATGGTAAACAGAACCACGGTAATACCAAAAGAAGGTAAACAGTGCCGAGTGCAGACGCACTTACAGGTGCTCCAAAGAATAATCAAAAACAGAAGACGAAAGGTAAAAGGGAACTAAAATAGTAATAAAACTACAAATAAAAGGTGCTGAACTTGGCAGCGTTATCCCGGTCGTCGCTATCCGCATGACCTAGATCACCAATCTACTCTAGCGGCTCCCTCAGCCTGCTATACATAATACGTCGGGGGTCTGCCCAAGGATTCCCAATGTCACTATCTCTCGTTCGAATTATCGGTTTCTTTCTCTGGTTTCTTTTCTCCTGGCTGGTTCTCGGTCCTGGACCAGCGCTTCCACACACTCAGCGCGTCTAAAAGGGCAGACCTGAGAAAACAGTAGAGCGTTATCTTATAGGGCTAACAATCTCCTCAAGACCCGCCTCCCAGCCATTCAGAGAGAGGGAAAGTCTACACAGCCCCTTTCCCACCTCCCCATGTCACTGCCATGACTCACAAGCAGTTATTGGACGACTGCTGCTCTCTTCTTGCTGCACGCCAGCAGAGTCAGCACAGATCTCCCCCTGCTACATGCCCCAATATCACCTTTATGTTGCATACAATTGCTATCTGATGCAATGCATTAACTAAGCCACTTAAACAGAAGAGTCATCTGACTTTAGGCTAAAGAAGGAGAAAAATAATGTCATGGTGTTGGCCATTATATTACTACTAAAATGATTAATCAGCCTGACATCCTAGTAGCTTTACAATAAGTTATCCTGCTGACAACAATTCAAGCAAGAAAACTAGAAAATGCAACCCACATATATATTTGTTTAATCTTACTGGTTACCCAGTTAATGAATAAAAACCAAGTACAGTTTTAGAGCAACTGAATAATAGATACAAAGTATATACATTTTACATCTTCAGCTGAGCATTGCAGTCTCTTGAACTTCTTATTTTCATGACTTGAGCAACAACACAATGCTCCCCTTAACTAGTCAAGCAGCATTTGCAGCTGTGTATTCCACCCAAAATAAACTTTAAGGAACCCGCCCTATACATTAAAGCACTGTGTGTGCTCCGTCACCCAGATAAAAAAGGAACTAAATTGTTCTGAGTAAATTGTGAAGTCAGCTTTGGTTAAAAGGAGGGATTCATGTAAATATGCTATTTTAATTTTTTTATTTTCTAAAAGGGTAATGCAATACAATAAAAAAAAAAAAAAATGACTCAAATGCAAGCTGTTTGAGTCATTCAGCCATTTCTGCTTCACTTTAATTTCAAATGACTAATAAAACAATACACATTTACATCAAGGCTTCATACCTAGTATTAGTCATAAAGGAAGTGAACAGACACAATGTGAGCTCTGTAGCAGTCTGAAGAGAGCTCCTGGTACAGCAGTAACACAAATATTCTACCCTACTGACTAATTTGAATAAGCCATCCTTTTCTTCCCCCCTTATGAATTCATAGTTCTGACTTTAACTGCCATTTAGACTTCCATGGCAATTTGCTTTGGAATTAAATTCTTATATTGTTTTGTTTGTTTTCTTTTTTTTTTTTTTTTTTTTTTTTTTTTTTTTTTACTGGCATGTCATATAGCTGGAATTCCAACACTATAAAAGGTAAGGAATTATTTTGCGTTACAGTGATGTCATAGCATTCCAGCAACAGCTACAGAGTTAAGAAACTTGTTATACAGATACAAAATGTATTGCCACGTGCATTTCAAAATCCTATTAGAACTGGGGGGGGGGGATTACCTCAAAGGGAATCTTGTCTGACTAATATGCTAATTGAGCATTAGACATATAGGAAAACCTCACCCTGCTCTATTTTAATTCTTAACCATCCCTTTGATTAAATTAACAGAAACAGTTGAGGCATTCATAAAATATGCTGCCTGTGTTTCTCAGCAATCGGCTTCAACATTTATGTTGGGTGACTCACTGTTTCAATTGCTTCACTGACTGGTTAGCAACAGCAGACAAAATAAACAGTGCACTTTTAAAGTTTCCACAACTAAGAGTCTAGAAAAGTAAACGACTTCTGAAGTCCTTTGAATAGACCCCAGTATTTTCTTTTTTTGGTTTCAAACTCTTTTCTCATTTACAGAACTGATGTAACCCAGAGAGAAGCTTTACTATATTAGATTCCCCATACAGTATATACAGTATTGTCAAAAAATACACTGAATTACACAAAGCATACCATAGTACAGTCAAAAGTACAGATTAACTGGTCAACAAAGTGATTTGTTAAACATTTATGGTTCAGAGAGATAGTTGCTTATTTAAAGCATTGCCATCATCCACTTACTAGATTTGTTTAATATCTGATGTTTCTGCTTAGATAATTTGTTGCCAATAAAAAAAACCACCTGGAACATCTTAAATGCACACACAGCTCAACACAAATATGCTTCAATACCTCACTGCTCAAAATCTCAGCAGCATTTTTATTTTTTGCCGTGTAATTAGTCGGCATGACCAATAGATGTCTAAGCAGAAACAACAACAGAGGATCACACAGAACTTACTTAATAGAATATTAAACAGGTAAGAAATTAAATAAAAAGCAAATGTAAAGTTTGTGTAGCAGGATAGCGTCAATAATGAGACTTAGAGCCATGAAAGCTGCAGTTTAAAGAACTCATGGACATGTTTATTACACAAACAAAAGTCAGGAACAAATAAACAAGCACAAGGGCCAAAAATAAAATGTTATATAAAACAATTCTGGGGTCAGGCTGGACATTCACCTTCACTGATTAAGTTACCACAAACTACCACCGCTAATCCTCGTGTAAATACCTCCCCCAAACAAAGGATTTCTCCTCCTTTTTATATCATTCAATTAAGGCTACACATGTATTATGGCAGGGAGAATTTTAACCCCCTCCCTCCCAACCCAGTAATCCCAACACACACACACGCTATTTTTAGGGCTTTCTCCTGCCACAGAGGCTATCAGGTCATAATTATGAGTCCAAAACAGCACAAATTGTCAAAAGAAAATGGGAGAGTCCAGCGGGGTGAATAAACAGTTATAGGGACCTCACTGCTTAGACTAAGTTTCTTGTCTTGCCTTGCCCTGAAGCTAAAACACTTGAGCTAGCGATTGCTCTGACCCTTAAAGGTTACATAAGGACCTTTTTATTTTATTGTGTTACATGTTCCCATGTGTTGTTACAACTGTTTATGCAAGGTGTGTGTTGTTTTATTTTATTTTTTTTTTTTTTACATTTTGAACACTTTTAAAAACTTTTAGATTGCCTCAAGATGGTTTCACATGTACCCGCATGGACCTCTCAGAACTACATTTCCCATCATCAAATATTAAATAAAAAGGTCCTTATGTATCATTTGAGCTGATTGTGAAATATTGTGAAGCGTCACTGAAGATGAGCACCTGCCATGTTGTTTTGAGGCTGCAAGTGCCTGATACATTTTCAGTATCCTCATTTATGAAATCGCTGGATTTTTTGTTGTTGCATAAACTGTTGATATATATATATATATATATATATATATATATATATATATATATATATATATATATATATATATATATATATATATATATATTACAGTATGTGGGTGTGGCTAAGCACAACTGAAAAATGTACAGCATGTTGTAATTGTGTTGGTTTGTCTGTGTGAATATGTCAGAAATAGAAATCAGGAAGTAGAGCCATTCTCAAAGTGACTAGATATTTAAAATGTAAACTCCAAGGCAGCACAGTAGAGTCAGATTAAATAACCATTGCAAAAGAAACAGCAAAGATAGACTGATAGATGGATAATCTGATATATGGAAAGATAAAAATATGTCAAGTGCCTTATTATTTTCTAAAGGGGCATTACAAACTAAATACAATAAATTATGTATATATTCGGCACAGTCAAGTAATCTACTGAAAGCTAAGGTTCACAAGTGAGTTAAAAAGGAAAGTGGCAGCAACTCAAACAGTAGCCTCACTGAGCACCATGCAGAGCAGCAGTATCAGATCTGGTGTATTGAAATCAGAAAAGGGCTCAAAGGACTCAGGATCCAACTTTGTGCACATGCTGTGCAGAAGATGTTCCCTGAAGCTGGTGAAGGCCAGCTACTGTGGAATTTCTTAGTAGAAAATAACTCAAAGCTGTATCTCTGAATAGCTTCCTTAGGTTAAAGGTTTGTTTTTGATGCCTGATATGGACCATTAGACTCTTTTCACCCTGGTTGTGTAGACAAATGTTTTGGCTATTTCTTTCTGTCCTTCCTTCTTTCTTTTTGTTCTTTCTCAGATACAAATCTATTTGACTTGATGCCAGCTTTCTGCCACACCTAGTTTTAGTCTGAACAAAAACAAATAGAAAGATCACATAGCTGAATAAGCAGAATATCCATCTTTGCCTCCTGTGTCTGTGGGATACAATGATGTACAGCTACCACTTTGTGCTAGTACATACATCCAAGAGCCATATGCTAAGTACAGCTATGGCAAAAAGTTTAGTATCACCCTGTAGAATTAACTTTACTTTGCTTCATAAAACCTTCATGAAACATGCTGAATAATGTTACGGTAACATATTCAATTACAAGTTTTCCATATATAAAACTGACAAAGATGTGAATATTAAATACTGTACTACTATTATAGCTTCTGGTACACTTCTGCAATATAATTTTGTAGTTTATTTAATTACATGATGTTAAATAAAATATCTAAATTATGTTCACATAGTTTTGATGTCTCAATCCTAAAATTGTATGTGTTACTAAATTTGTGGCCATTGCTGTAGACACAACACTGAATAAAGCATGGCTGACTCAGACACCCTGTGTTACTCACAATACCAGTTTCACCTAATTTCCTAGTACAGAGTACTCCACCCTAGTTACAAACCTGTAAATTGCCTGAAGCTTTTCTTTCTCTATGTGGAGTGGGTTGTGCGCTGCTGTGTTTTTTTCTGTCTTAATTGAAGAGAAACATTTGAAATCTGCTCAGAAGCTTTAGTAAATATTGATATTGCAATAATACTATATTGAACATGTGAGTGTGCAGTTTTGATGCAACACCATGTCATTCTGTACCTGCAGCGTAAATACTAAGTCGATAAGGGGTCAATTCTTGAGTTACTTTCACAATTTAAGCCCTTGCTAGCTAGCTTTGGCACACTGAACTCAGGAGGCAATGTTCTGTGACATCACGGGTAAGTTCTGTGTATAAACTAACCACAAGAATGCAGCGTGTCAGCCGCTGAGTGAGGACAGAAACAGAGGGGGCTTTCTTAGCTGCTGGAAATTAACACACATTGCCTTGTCTGGGGAGTTGGCTGATCTGACAAAGTAAGTTGGAGCCCAGGTGAAGGAGAGGGGCATGTCCTCACGAAACATTTAGAGGGAGTGGTGCTTTACAACTGAAACTACTGTGTATCAGAAGGTAAAGGCTTTAGAATGAAACCCCACAAGGCAAAAAAACCACAAAAAAACTGGGTTTGTTAAACGGAAAACATTTCCACCTAAAGGCTGGTAAGATGTTTATGTTTGCCTTCTTTTTTATAATGATAAAGATAAACCAGTGTGTTGTTAGCATATGTTAGCAAATGAGAGTTCTGAATAGCTTCTGTGTTAAATAAAGTGCTTTTGTTACATTAGTTCTAGTCTGGTTGCATTCCCATTTGAAAAAATACTGCATTTCATTTGAATTAGAATGTGTGAGTACCCTCAGGTACAACACTTGATACCACAATAAAATGAGTCAAAGACTTGTACTGATGCCATAGGGAGCTGTTTGTTCAAAGAAATAATTTCTAAGCTATGCTTAGAAAACTACCCTTACTTTTTTTCATTTAGCCTAGTATGCCGTGTTCAGGATCGTACAGCATTATGATGTGGTACAGTATATCACGTCAGTTTAAAATGTAATTGATTAATAGATATAGATTTTCAGATTAGTTCTAAAAGGATGCCAAGAGAAGCTTGAAGTTTGCGCCTTTGTTGGGAAATGGTGTGCTGTTTGGTGAACTTTACCCAGTGTGACTGCCTAAAACAGTTTAGTTTTAGAGACTGAGTAACTGAAACAAGGGCTTATCTCTACAGAGAACAGTGCAACTGTGAAAATAAAATGTATTTATATTTGTACAATTTAGGGTTAGAACTGAGGAGTCATTAAAAACCAGTGATTGTTTGTGGGTTCACTACAGTATCATTGTGATTTTCTGAATAAATAATTAAATGATTAATGTATTTTTAGGAAAGGGCCCTGTTAACCATGGATTTAAAAACACCAGTCTATGTTACATTACAATAACTACATTTTGCTGTCAGCTTGACTTATATAAAGCAAATGTTTTCTGGCACCACACAATAAATTCACAGGAAGTGAAGTCCTAGATGTTGTGGCAGGTTAGAGTCACTCTGAGTCAAAACAAAATAGAAGTTAGCAAAAATGATAAGATGTTTATAGAAATGTTGTGGGAATTCAGTTGTTCAAATGCAGAGAAAAGAGGAAACAATATTTTTTTCTTCCCTGCCACTGAATCATATGGCACCCTTTAGCTTGACCCAGTTGTGCTAATGGCAGTTTTGAAGACAGGTGGTCTCTGTGGACTCCTATAGCAGGTATAGAGCAATGTGGACAGACATAGTCCTGAGCTTCAACAGACAATGGCCTGCCAGCGAGATCTATCACAGATCTATCCCAGATTTCTAACTCCAGCTGGGGTACAGGCCTACCCTCTAGATCAATGCTGTCCACACCTCCTATCAAAACAATACAGAAAAAGAAGAAAACTGTACATAACCCATGTTTGTACTGTAAAGCCAATTACCCCAATACCCTGCAAGAATGTAGGTTAATAAAACTCACAAATGAGTTTTGAACAAATCACACAAAGGTTGTAGCTTTAGATTTGAATTTTTTAGCTGGGGCTTTATTTCCTCCAACAGTGTCTAAACTTATCTTTTGAGCTTTAGGTATTATACTTCCTGACTTTGCCCTCTTGCATAGCATAAAAGGACATTCAAGGTACAAATATTAAACTTCCAAAGTTTCCCAAGCAAGGTGTGATAGAGAGGTTTATTCTGTGGACTACATAGAAAGCCAACATCCTTAGGCTCTCTTAGTTTTGGTTTCCATTCTCTGTCAAATTAACCAGAGGCAAGGCTCTGTAGAGTGTCAGTACTAAATCCACATCATTCTGCAGATGGGCTTTCTTAAGCTATTTAACTAAATCCCAGGACAAAACCAATAATATCATTTTTGTTTTAAAAGAGCATTCATGTCAGCAATAATATCAGGAAACATGTGAGCCTATTAAAGAAATTTAACTTCAACAGTCAAGTACTTGACATTATACCTTCTCAAGACTTTTCTGTCAGTTTTTTTTTTTTTTTTTTTTTTTTTTTAACAGATGACCTGAAGGAGATCTATTTTTTTTAACGGTTTCCTATTGTTGTGGTTGAGTCTTGACAGGGAGGGAGATGTGTGAGAGCAGATGCTGCCTGTTCACACATTTGTTATAGATAGCAAGGTTCAGCTGACAAGATTATGAAGTCACTCTTGCAAGGAAACACTTGGTAGGCTGGCTAGGTTGCATATTAGAATTCAATTCTGAGAACTTGAAGTTTCATGTCTTGAATCTCAGCTTAACTACTGAGTATAACAACCCTGGGGTGTGTGTGCTCAGTCTTTTTTTTATGTATCATTATATAATTTTTCTGCTGTAAACCACGACAAAGGAAAAGCAAAAAAGACTAGAATGAAGCAAAGCACAGACTGTGAAAAGCATTGCAAAGAATTCCTGCCTTCAAATGATATAGTATTGTTCTCGAGGGGGCCCTTCCTTACACTTTTTCACATCAGTTGAGAGATACCAGGCTCTTATTGTATAATAAAATTGGTTGTCTTTATTTTCTGGTGTGGGTGGTATCTTAAATCTATCCAGCAAATGCAGTTCTGGCTAACAATAAGGGCTAACTAAGCCTGATCATGGGTGGACTGTGGAAGTTCAATCACTGCTCACCCAATAAGAATCAGCATGGAGAGAAATAAGCATATCTGCCTAGGAAAAAAGGGACAAGGGAATAGAAAAATAACAGCTTATATTTTTTTTTCCTCTCTCCATAGAAGTTTCCTTTTTTGAGCATATTCAACTCGCAAAACCTCCTCAAATGTGGGCAGCATGGATTAAAATAGAGCTGGAATACATTCAGGACTTCAAGAACACATTTCCTGACAGACACACTTTTGAGTAAGCAGCTAGGCTAATTCCTGAAAGTAGCCAGCACCCGTGCCATCAAGATCGAAACGGCCATTTAAGGATATGGGCGGAGATGAGGAAATCTAGATTACACTAGTAAGACTTTTTCTGAGGTGACTTGTCCATTGAGGTTGAGTGTCCTTGGATACTTGTGTGTTCAGATGTCCTGCTGACAGCAAGCAGGGACTCAGCAAGACTAACACGTAAGAAACCAATAAGTCAAGTTGGTGCAGCTTACTACCTGCATGTTTTACTTTGCTGTGTCTACCAAAGGCTGGCGGCTTATCATTGTTTCATCAATTTAAAAGCTGAGGATTCATTTATATGACCACGCATTGAAATATGGAGGACAAAGTGCTCTCGTTTTTCAATGACTTGTGGAACATCGCCAGCACCAAGCACAAAGAAGGGCTTTACAACACAGTCTGCCTGGTGGTGTTGCTGGCCCTGCCGTTAGTGGTGCTTGTGACCTCCCTGGTGGTGTGCTTTCACTGCTGCTGCTGCCGACGGCAGCCCTGCTGCTCCTGCTGTGGCAGCCATGATGGACCACCGCATACAAAGATGGAGGTGAAAAAGAAAAAGAACAAAAATCGAAAATCAGATGACCTTTGGATTTCTGTCAAACCAGGGCCAATGACGCCAGATAGGATGGCATTGACTAGCATGGTCTAGCAACTGAAAACCTTGTATGGACCCATGTGGACCTAAGATTTCTTTTTTTATTTAAAAAAAGCTTTTAATGGACTTGGACATTCACACTTTAGCCACCTCACTTATTGCACTCTAAGTGGAGACTTGCGCTTTGTTTCAATGGGAATATCCTAGCTAGCTCCTGCTCTGTTGCAATTTATGTATTCCTTAAATTCAGTATCACATTCAGTCGAGGTTATCAGTATCACAATCAAGGTTATCACACTGTGTTGTAGGAAAGTGTAATTGATGTTTGCTGAAGGAAATCAGTTCAATTATATGAAATCTAACCAATTTCTTTTCAAAATGACATAGTCACTAAGAACCAGGAAACTGTTTATTTATTTTATTTTTTTATTGAGACCCATGAAAATGTTTACATCATCATTTTTAAACTACTAATGTATTTATATTCAGAATGCATCCTAACATTATTCCACTCTAAAAGTGTATTCCTGCAATATTGACTGAGGTACTGTACTATATATAGAAAACTAATTAAACAAAAGAATGATATATTAGAGTGCTCATTGTGCCCTTTCAATTTTAAAAGTTTACTTTTTTTTTTTCTTTTTAGTTAGTACAATCTAGTGAACATTAATTAAGGGCATTAATTAAAGTTATCTGAACTATGGGGTAAGAAAACAATAGTAAAATAATTTCAAAGTGCCCAATTTGATTATAAAGTTATTTTTAATAGTTATAAATGTCTGGTTTGGACTGTGATATATAGTTAAAATAATTAACTTGTGCTTTAATGAACACCCATCAAAGCATAATTCTTAAGCTGGGGTAGTTTGTAAAACATATAAATGGTCATTTTTACTGTACATTAGGTGTCTCTAACTACACTGTGAATACTGTAATGCCATAAATATTTGCGACCAAAATGTTTGGCGAATCACACCCATAAAACCGCTTTTGCTCCAGAAATGGTGGCGATCTGTTGCAATATGCAAAGGATGTATTGTTAAAGGAATTTGATATTTGTACCAAAAGTGTTTGCGTTTTTTTCATACGAGAATATTTAGGGCTTTACAGCACACTGTAGTAATATAGTAATTTCACTAATGGGTGCGCAGGTACATACACTAGCATATTTGATAAAAAAATAAATAAAAAAGTGATTTTACCCTGTATTAACACTTGCAGTTAAAGTGTAATTACAGTTTAGTTAAAGACACTTAATGTATTACCTGTATTTATAATACCAATATGAATTATTTTAAAAAAATAGTAATAATTTGATGATATACTAATGAAATGCACTTTAATGATTTATTTAATGTGATGATAACCATTCTGTACAAACATTGACAAATTATATTGTTTGCCGGTGATGCTAATTCATACAAAAAATACTGAATATACAAATGTATAAAACTATGGTTATGTAAACTTAAAAAAATTAAATATATAGTTGCAAAAAGAGTTGAAATAAAGTCCCTCAGTAAGTCGATCTCAATGGTAGCAGGGCCGGTACATTTTGCTAAAAGTGTGGCCATTACTTGACCTTTCTTAACATTAATGCCTCTATTCATGTGACAAATGACAAAAAGTTAGCTTCCCAGGCTATTCCCACATATTAAAAAGTGCATGTCAGTTTCTATAATACTTGCATAGACTACTCCCAAGAAATGTACAGGCTCAGAATGATCACAGTGACTGCAAGCTTCACAATAATAGATCTGGAATAACTGAATGAAATAAGCAGAGAGAGACTAGAGGAGACCACATTTTCAAAGTAAGATTGCTGCACACATTAACTAATCCAACCCCAGCAGGTAAGTTTGTAACTTTCATGGGAGACGCACATTGAAAATGCATGTAAGAATGTATATGTGGCTGGTGCTGTAGATGTCCTACATTATTCACCTATTGTTTTCTTTGATGTAAGGTTGGTAGGCTTTTGCACACTGTATTGTAATAATGAGGCAAACTAGTGCAATCTTGTTTCTGCTACAAGGTTAATAAACTTCTACCATTGAAATACCTTCTGTGCTGTCACTGTTAGGAGGAAGTGTGATTTACGTAGAGGTAAGAACCACCATGGTTCAGAACCCTTTTTTTTTCACTGACCTCTTTACTGTCAGATATGTTTTACTTCGAAATACACAACTACTGTAAATAAATAATGATTCTCCTTTATTACATGACTCTGTTTACTAATAATATCTCTGACATAAGAATTTTGGAAACTCCACCTCATTACAAGACTAACCTTACAGCTAAAGTATTTCATGATAAACTACATAAGCTACATTCTCCAGGGTCACTGTAGGGCTTGCCATTAAAAAACAATACAAAATCATCTCTTTTCTAGTATGCACCCTTCTACATGAAATGCCATTCCCAATTCTGCAGCTTTTAATGACGTTCTGTACTACAAAGCACTCAGGCGCTTCCAAGGACTCTCTTATACACTTCATTTTACTGGGGCCAACTTCAAACGTCAATGTTTAATATAATATACGTATAAGTAAATGGGTGAATGGTTCTTTCAAAGATCACATTTTCCACAAATATACTCATACTACAGAAAGGACTATATTTAATTAAACACACAAGGCTGTTGGAATTATTAATGTTCAGAGTGACAAATAATACCATGATATGTAATGTAGCATAAGCACATGTGGTTTTCTGTACAAACACGTTTTAACAAGAGAATTGCGCCTTTTTATAACAGGAGCTAAAGATGGTTTTAGAGGAGGCTCTATTTATATTGGCAAGACTAAAAGCAACTTATAAAAAATGGTAGTAGTGTTACATATACTGTATTCCTGTTGGGTTTGTTACAGATAGAGTATGCATGATGCTTGAATTACACCATGTAACAATTTTTTTTTGTTTGTTTTTTGTTCCTGGGTAGTAAGTGTTATTTCCTAACTGCTTATGCCTCAAAAGTATAGAAAATGGCTATTATTCCCCACAAACTTTGCTTTTGTGACCAGGACAGTGATACTTACAGTATAATCATAAATCTCGAAAAACTACTCACTTCTAAATCTTTTGTAGTCATTTTTGTATTACTTTAGTATAAATACATGTTAATTTGGATTCATATGTTGTTTTTTTCTGACTTTATGTGAACGAAAAGACACACATTTGCCCATTTTCCCATTGGAAATAGTGATGTTTTGAAATATCACTGTCCTGGTCACAAAAGCAAAGTCTGTGGGGAATAATAGCCATTTTCTATACTTTTGAGGCATAAGCAATTACGAAATGACACTTACTACCCAGGAACAAAAATTGTGTTACATAGTGTTATAAACCAGGATTTCAAAGAAGAGCAAACGTTCAGCTAAGAAAAATGACATATTTCACATTAATAAATGGCTTTAGTGGTTTGCATAGGTGCCCATGGATTTAGTGGTAATTTATGTAATCCCTGCCACACTTTACAGTATATACAAGTCTGAGGTGAGTATTATGGGGCAGGCTGGCCACAATGCTGGACCAAAGCTAACCACATTGGCCCACAGTTCTCCTGCTGAGCGGGGTGCTAACAATTATAAAAGACCACAAAGTGAAAAGCACAGTGCAGCCACACTACCATTGAAATGCATTCTGAACTGAGCAGTCCTGATGCTCCTAATATTAAAAGCTTATTGTTTTAGTTTCCTTTTTTCTTCTCATTCAGTTTTCCTCTTTCCCCTGCCAGAGAGGGACTTCTTCATCCTCCCGGGCACAGGGTTTTCACTGCGGGGTCTGATTTTCATTTCCACAAAGGGGATGGAGAATTCGTGTCCCTTCCATGGCTCCCAGTTCACTCCCTGTGGGCAGGAAAGGGACCGTTAAACACTGACTAGGAACTCAGCAAAACAGACTGGGTGCAAATAAATAAATTGCTTTTCAAACTGACCCTGCATACTCTTATACTAAATACTTTTTTTCTGCAGCTTTAATGGTGAAAATATTTGCTTGGGACTAGTTGACTAGGCACTTTCCCAAAATTCAAGGTTGTTTTTTTTTTTGTTTTTTTTTTATCATTGCTGCTCCAAGATACTGAACTAAATCATCTGCTTCCATCTGTTGGCCAGAAATGAGACTGCAGTTCTAAATTAATCCACTTGATTGTTACAAAATATCACGGTACAAAACATCTCATTACAGAGTATTATATTACAGATAAGTGCATTTATAAAGTACAATAAAATTAGTAGCAAATAAGATCAAATTCAGGTAAGATGCCTATAAAAGTAAAATCAAATACAGTCCGCACTCACAAATCCGACACTATAAACATTTTGACTTCAGTGACAGTTAAACAAGTGTGACACATATCTAATTATTTCACTTTGGCCTCTTCCAAACCTTGTCCGTTTTTTCAGGGAACACAAAAAATGTACACTGTAAACAATATATCGCCAAAATGACTCTGTTTTCAAATAAGTAGGCTTCCATTTAGATGTGCTGTAGTTAGTTTTGTTGGTACAGTCAGGAGCGTGAACAAGGCTGTGGGGCAAGGAGGGGAACGGCCCCCTCCAATAATCATCTACAAAATATTGATTTCTTCTTATCAATGTATGGCGTTTGCACTTTCTGTCACTCACGTTTGTGTTTTCAGTTTGCACACCTTCCCCCACGTTATGGCCAATTAGTGGAAAAAAACGCACATTTTTTAAATTATGCTATTTTATGCTAAACTGAAAACCTGAAAACTGTTAATATACTAAAGACAAAGCACTTGTGAAGCTGAATCAAGAATTTCAATGCAGAGTTCCTGAAATGCAGTGTGATTTATTTGAACACCACATTGAGCCTATTTTAATGCTCGGGAATTGGACAATACAATGTCTTTGCCAGAACTCTTGAAGGTCTGTAAAGAACCCAACCTGGGATGTTTGTATCCTGATATATTATGACCCTGCTTTAAGTCTAATCTTACCACACTATGGGTGGTTTGTCCATATTGTCCATTCAAGTTGGCCAAGTGGCAGTTCCTGTACCACCACGCTCCATGGTGAGTGAAAGCACAGTTACTGAGGGCAATGTCATTATCCCGGTCCACTGTTGTGAAGGCTCTGCCCTGGTGGTAGGTCATTGCATCACCTAAAACCAAAAGAACATTTTAAATCTCAAAGGAACTTCTCCCGAATGAGTTCACATTTTGTACCTAAATGTTGTATTTCTTGACGATTTCAAGATATTTATGAATAGATACAATGTATCATTGTTAGAAACATACTGTTCCCATATTATTTAGAACTAACATCTCTGTCATGGAAAAAGTTAATTAGCACCCTTGAACTTGGAAGAAATACAAAAAGAAATGTCGAGACAAATTGACAGTTGCAGCCTCAGTAAGGTCCCTGTAGCCATATCACAATGACTGTGCACGTCTGACTATAGTTGTAAGTTGTTTACTCCCTCCTGCAGTAACAAGGAAGCTGTGCTAGGATCTTTGTAAACACTAACCCGCAGTGCCTCTGTAGTTTCCGATAGTCAACTTGTATTTCTCTGTTGCTGGGGCCAATTTAAAGTTGTCATAGATGGCGTACGCTGATTCCGAGCCTGCCCTCAGATCCACCCGCAGCTCATATTGTTGTGAATTTGTCAGGTCGTACATCTTGTCCAGGCCTGAGATATAAAAAAAATAAACATCAATCGCATGTTTCACTGGCTGAATCACTATCCTATTGTTCATTATTCTAGTGTCTGTTATTCTAGGTTTTGTTCTTGGTACTAACCCAGCCAGAATTCCTCATTCATGTCCCCAAAGCCTTGGGTGTAGTTCTTCCAGCGTTTCAAGAAATCAATTTTGCCGCTGTTGCGTCTCTGGATAACCTGCACAGAACACAGACAGGGGTGAAGGGTTAAATATGTATTCTATCATCTAAAAACAACTTTTATATACTATTACGGGACTTTCTAACACACTAATAAAAACAAACACACACACACAAGACTTTCTAACACACTAATGAAAACAAACACACACAAAAAATTATTTAGTCAGTATTCAATCCTCCAGGAATATTCACACTTTCAATAGAATCTGTTGTATAAAGAGTAATATGTAAAACACCCCACACAGGGACTGAATGGTGGTTTTCTAATCCGACTGTGACCTTAAGGTTAGGATCAAGGCTTTTGAATAAAACTCTGATTGACTGTACAAGAAACATGGCTGTTTTTTTTTTGTTTTTTTAAAGGTATTTACTTCCATGGATAACACATTACTAACAAAACTGAGTAGTATTAGTTGTTCTAACTAGTGATTATCCCTCCATCCTTAATAGTGATGTTAGTTGTGGGATAGTTGGGAGAGGGATTGACCAGGTGGTAGTAAACTTACAATCCAACCACCACCATCAGTGGTCATGTCACAATACACCTTCATTGGTTGGGATCTGTCACTGTTGAGGTAGATGGTGTAGATTCCATTTAATGTGTTTCCATTCTTCATTGCCTGAGTACAGTCCATGGGGAAGGGGAAAAGATCTCCGACTGCAACAGAGACAACAGTAAAAGAGGCTCAAATTATGTCTCTACCACACATGGTGAAATTCATGTTATGTATATTTGTGTGGGGGTTATAAAGCTATTAAAAGCACTAAAGCTATTAAATCACTCTTTGGTCATAGACAAAACTCTAGCAATATAAGCAGCTATGAATCAGTTCGATTTGTTTCACTTGGGGTGTCTGTTATTGTCAGATATGACTTTATTCAGTAAGTACTTTACCCAGGTGTTTACATCGATGATGAGGTCTCACCTGTGGTAAACGTTGTCTCGACTGTCTTGCTGCGCATCACTCCTCTGAAGGCCACTAGGCGGACGATGTAGTGAACCCCCTGCTCCAAACCTCCTAGTAGGTAACTTTCATCAGCTGAGCTAAGAGTCTTCTCCTTCTCCTTCAGAGGAAATAGATGCTTACACTCATTAACCCAGAGTAGAGCGTTGAAGGAGCAGCCACAGGCAGACAGATGTCAAATAAATATCATGCAATGAGTAGCCACAGAATAATAAACTACCACTCACAATATATTGAACTACAGTCCATTTTGGATCTGCCCATCACTGAGTCACAACTTAGCTTTGGCCACAACTAAGACAGCAGAAATGATGATTATTTTTTATGTGATAAACATTTCTGATGGTTCTTTGTGTCTTGATATTAAGGAGGCTGTGTGGTCCAGTGGTTAAAGAAACGGGCTTGTACAATGGCTTGAGAAAGTATTGACCCCCCTTGGCATTTTTCCTATTTTGTTGCCTTACAACCTGGAATTAAAATGGATTTATATTTGGATTTCATGTAATGGACATACACAAAATAGTCCAAATTGGTGAAGTGAAATAAAAAAAATAACTTGTTTAAAAAAATTCTAAAAAATAAATAACGGAAAAGTGGTGTGTGCATATGTATTCACCCCCTTTTCTATTAAGCCTCTAAATAAGATCTGGTGCAACCAATTACCTTCAGAAGTCACATAATTAGTTAAATAAAGTCCACCTGTGTGCAATCTAAGTGTCACATGAACTGTCACATGATCTCAGTATATATACACCTGTTCTGAAAGGCCCCAGAGTCTGCAACACCACTAAGCAAGGGGCACCACAAAACAAGCGGCACCATGAAGACCAAGGAGCTCTCCAAACAGGTCAGGGACAAAGTTGTGGAGAAGTACAGATCAGGGTTGGGTTATAAAAAAATATCAGAAACTTTGAACATCCCACTGAGCACCATTAAAGCCATTATTAAAAAATTGAAAGAATATGGCACCACAACAAACCTGGCAAGAGAGGGCCGCCCACCAAAACTCACAGACCAGGCAAGGAGGGCATTAATCAAAGAGGCAACAAAGAGACCAAAGGTAACCCTAAAGGAGCTGCAAAGCTCCACAGCGGAGATTGGAGTATCTGTCCATAGTACCACTTTAAGCCTTACACTCCACAGAGGTGGGCTTTACGGAAGAGTGGCCAGAAAAAAATAAGCAAACACGTTTGGTGTTCGCCAAAAGGCATGTGGGAGACTCCCCAAACATATGGAAGAAGGTACTCTGGTCAGATGAGACTAAAATTGAGGAAAAGGCTATGTCTAGTGCAAACCCAACACCTCTCATCACCCCGAGAACACCATCTGTGGGGATGTTTTTCATCGGCAGGGACTGGGAAACTGGTCAGAATTGAAGGAATGATGGATGGAGCTAAATATAGGGAAATTCTTGAGGGAAACCTGTTTCAGTCTTCCAGAGATTTGAGACTGGGACGGAGGTTCACCTTCCAGCAGGACAATGACCCTAAGCATACTGCTAAAGCAACACTCGAGTGGTTTAAGGGGAAACATTTAAATGTCTTGGAATGGCCTAGTCAAAGCCCAGACCTCAATCCAATTGAGAATCTGTGGTATGACTTAAAGATTGTTGTACACCAGCGGAACCCATCCAACTTGAAGGAGCTGGAGCAGTTTTGTCTTGAAGAATGGGCAAAAATCCCAGTGGCTAGATGTGCCAAGCTTATAGATACATACCCCAAGAGACTTGCAGCTGTAATTGCTGCAAAAGGTGGCTCTACAAAGTATTGACTTTGGGGGGGTGAATACTTATGCACGCTCAAGTTTTCTGTTTTTTTGTCTTATTTCTTGTTTGTTTCACAATAAAAAATATTTTGCATCTTCAAAGTGGTAGGCATGTTATGTAAATCAAATGATACAAACCCCCAAAAAATCCATTTTAATTCCGGGTTGTAAGGCAACAAAATAGGAAAAATGCCAAGGGGAGGGTCAATACTTTTGCAAGCCACTGTAACTAGGGGGTCCCTGGTTCAAATCCAAGCCCAGCCACTGACTCATTGTGTGGCCCTGAGTAAACCACTAACCTCCTTGTGCTCCTTCTTTCAGGTAAGACGTTGTTGTAAGTGACTCTGCAGCTGATGCATAGTTCACACACCCTCGTATCATGTAAAGCACTTTGTGATGGTGGTCCGCTATGAAAGGCTCTATATATTATTATATCTAAATGCAATGATAACAATGGCTGGGTTTAAAGCTGTATATCAAATACAAAATATATATTTTCACATGGTGAATGTGCATTAAAGCATAGCCAAGAAGAGTAAAAGGATGGTAAAGCACAATAATGATTAAATCGGGTGAATCATAGCGTTACTATGGTAATTAATGGCATTGTATCACAATACACTTCCTTAAAATATATATAATTTAAAGCTTTATCTAAAACACCATATTGGGTTCAACATTTTACTTTTGAATCTTTGGAACCAAAACCCCCACATTTAAATGCTCCAACAGACAGTACTATATTGTGATTTGCAGTCTCACAGCTAAAAGGAACCTCACCTGTCCTTTTCCATCTGCCCTCTTGTAAGTAAGAATGTAACCACTGATAACAGCCTGTGGAAGGGTCCACATTACCACTCCACTGGCCTGTTTGACGTCAGTCACCCTCAGATTTGTAGGAGCATCAATTTCTGAAAAATAATCGATTGGTTTTGGATTTGTGCACACATTTTACAATTTTACTGATTTCAGGGCAAGGCAGTCACCTGTAGTAACTTTAGTGGAGGCAGTGAAATCAGGTGTAGCAACCCACAATAGATAACTTTGATGCATTTTATTGTACTTATCAAAGGGCACTGCAGTTACCAGTTACAGCTTTAGTGGAGGTCTTCTTGCTGCTGCGATTTCCCTTCATAGCCCAGATGTAGACAGTATACTCCACTCCGGGTCTCAAGCCTGTCAGCTTGTGGGAGTTCCTGTCTGCCCCCACAGAGATCTCCTGGCTCTGCCCATCAGCTGAGGTGTAGCTGATCCTGTACCCGTCAATGAGAGCCTGCACCCTGTTCCAGGTGAGGGTGGCAGTGTCCTCGGTCACACTCTTGGTCACCAGGTTAGTGGGGGCATCAATCTCTAAGGAGTAGTGAATTTTAACACCATTGATCACAGCAGTAAAAGGCTGAAGAAACATGGTGGTCTCCTGAGCTCATCCCTTAGCTGGATAAGATGCTGCCTGTTCCGGGAGATGTCAGCCATTAAGTAAAGGCAGTTGATCTGCTTGCAGTGGTGTCACTGTTTTCAGGGCCATATACTCTTTGACATCCATTGGGTGCTTCCTGGGCAGGTATGAGTTTTATTCTTGTGTCAAATAGAAAACATTTAAATATGTTTATCTTTTTATTGCAGGGATCTTTTTCATTTTGCTTTGATGAGAGTGGAAGCTCTCTTTCTACACCTTGGTGCCAAGCTTTTATAAAAAATATTTATCACCTAGAACATTTGAAATCCTAGTATACAGCATACAACCCACGAGTACTAACTCAAATAAACTGTTAAAAAGTTGGAGTCAGTTTTGACTCCTAATTTTCTTTTGCCCCTCAGGTTTGCAGAGCCACTTAGACTTCCTAACACCACTTTACAATAATTTAATTAGCTTCTCATTTTTGGATGCTAAAATCTTGGTTCATGCTCTGTGACATCCAGAGAAGACTACTGTAATGTCCTTTTTGCAGGGCTTCCCTAGTCTAGTATCTCAAGGCTGCAGACAATTCTCACTTCTGCAAGCTATCCCATTTTTAAGCACCCTGCTCCTTCTAAATCTTTACTGGTCAGCATATCTAACCAAGAGAATATTAGGGAGATCATTATTATCATTCACATTTCTAGACAAGGCAGTTACCTGTGATAGCTTTAGTGGAGGTCTTCTTGCTGCTGCGATTTCCCTTCATAGCCCAGATGTAGACAGTATACTCCACTCCGGGTCTCAAGCCTGTCAGCTTGTGAGAGTTCCTGTCTGCCACCACAGAGATCTCCTGGCTCTGCCCATCAGCTGAGGTGTAGCTGATCCTGTACCCATCAATGAGAGCCTGCACCCTGTTCCAGGTGAGGGTGGCAGTGTCCTCTGTCACACTCTTGGTCACCAGGTTACTGGGGGCGTCGATCTCTGTGAAGCATTGAAGTTCAATTGATCACATTGATCATGGTGGTATGCAGTAGGAAAAACATGCCAGCCTCTCAGGTAAGTGTTGCTTATCCGAGAGATGACTGCTTCTCTGGCATGGAGGCTGCTCATCTGCTCCCTGAGTTGTGCATTTCAGGATGCTTTTTAAAACTCATGATGGGTTACTGTGATGGCCAAGCTAAAATATATAACTCCTGCCAGCTCTACCATTTGAGCTTATTCTTTAGCTCATCTGGTAGTCCTATCTTTGAAACCAGAAGGCTCTGAGTACAATTCCTGAGATCCCCTGTGAAAGATTATAGTTATGGAGCCCTTTACAACATTGGCATCCTGCTTCATGCATATGTTTCCTTCAATACTAAAGTTTTGTTGCTTACTAAATAATGTCATGAAAAGCCAAGCTAATTGTCTTAACTGCACAAAGTTCAATACATGCAAAGCCTTTAAGAGCCACAGATCATGCTATCTGCTGTCATCTGAAGATGGATTTGAGCGTCTAAGAATCCAGCTCATTCCAACTTTTTAAATGTAAAACATATTTGTTTAACCTGACTTTCCCTTGAACCCAACTGATTTCAAGTCAAGCCAGTTACCAGTAACAGCTTTAGTGGAGGTCTTCTTGCTGCTGCGATTTCCCTTCATAGCCCAGATGTAGACAGTATACTCCACTCCGGGTCTCAAGCCTGTCAGCTTGTGAGAGTTCCTGTCTGCCCCCACAGAGATCTCCTGGCTCTGCCCATCAGCTGAGGTGTAGCTGATCCTGTACCCGTCAATGAGAGCCTGCACCCTGTTCCAGGTGAGGGTGGCAGTGTCCTCGGTCACACTCTTGGTCACCAGGTTAGTGGGGGCATCAATCTCTGTGAAGTAGTCAGTTTAGCAACTGTGTTTCAGAAGAACTCATTGTTCGGATGAGACGTAAAACTGAAGTCCTACTGTAAGTGACTATGCAGCAGCAGCTGTGATGCACAGTTTACCCCCTAGTCTCTGTAAGTCGCTTTGAATAAAAGCATCTGCTAAAAGACTAATTCATAATAATAATAATAATAATAATAATAATAATAATAATAATAATAATAATAATAATAATAATAATAATGAGTCAACTTTGGAATCAGCTTGCCATTATGACCTTTAGATCAAACTTCAGAACAGTCAACAAATGTGACTACTACAAATATTAGAGAAGTGAAACCCTAAGCTATTCTATCTTTAAAATAAACAAGCATGTCATTAGAAAACACCTGATCGATGGATTGTGTCTGCATTTTGCACACTACTTGTAGAAAATGTTAGCTGTGTAATATATCCCAAACTCTGTACAGTGCAATCAACCAATGCCATGAACTTCTCTCTGAAGGATTACTCGCCTCGTGTGATTTTTGAATTTTTCATGTTGAAAACTCAGCTGCTTTCTGGTTTTGTATTTCCACTGATGCAGTGTGAGGTTAGGCTAGCCAATTCGTTTTTAAACCCTGATGGCTCATTGGCACATCATGTGTGGGTTAGCTTGCCTACCACTCCCCCAGCGGATTTGGGGGTTTAACAGACGGATTTAATTCTCAGTGCTGCAAATACAGAGCCTTTCAGACCGAGATACAGAAGTAAATTGAAAAATTGGATTCAGTCACTATGCATTAGCGATTACTATAAATGGCTAGTCTCTATTTACAAGTAAAGGGCAAGAAAGAATGACAGCGATAACACCACAATCATGGAAAAAACTGAAAGATGCCACTTATATCTTTTGTCTGGCCAACTGTATGTCAACCACTCATACCAAATTATTTGCCAAGCCCTAAAGGTCAAATAAGGCAGAGCTACTGTAAATCTACCAACATCCTTATGTAAACTTACAGTTGGTTCATAAGTGCCATGCCCAAATTGCTTCATTTAGCATTACCAAGTTTGTGTCCCTGCAGGCCAATTATACCTGTGATAGCTTTAGTGGAGGTCTTCTTGCTGCTGCGATTTCCCTTCATAGCCCAGATGTAGACAGTATACTCCACTCCGGGTCTCAAGCCTGTCAGCTTGTAGGAGTTCCTGTCTGCCCCCACAGAGATCTCCTGGCTCTGCCCATCAGCTGAGGTGTAGCTGATCCTGTACCCGTCAATGAGAGCCTGCACCCTGTTCCAGGTGAGGGTGACAGTGTCCTCTGTCACACTCTTGGTCACCAGGTTACTAGGGCCGTCAATATCTATGTAGCAGTTGTTTACAGAAAAAAGCATTTAATTTGTAGCTTCAGTATCGTGGCTTATACAGAAACAGGGATAGTAACTCTTGTGACATTTTACTCCAAGTTTAATTGATACTTTAGGTTCAATTAAATAAATAAAATGTCCCTTGTTATCCACCCCGTTATTATACACTGACTGTCTACATTTATGCATGTTAATTAAGAACAGTGTCAAATTTAACATGAGGCAGTAAAATAAATGATTACTTAATGCCCTTCCACTCCTCCATAAATTGCATGCTTTTGGAATAACTATTCCTTTGCAAAACATATTTTTAAAAGTGTCCCCTCTTATTATAGATCAGAGTAGCATATTTGTGGTTTCATAAATTTACAAGTTCTGCTTAGAAAAGCATGGTACATTGATGTGGCAAACTTACTGTCTAATCACTCTGTGTTTATTTTTTTGATGTGTTGAATTTTACATTGCCATTAAAATGATCCACCAGGAGGCAGAGTTGAGACAGCACTGAATTAACTGTTTGTTTTTTCTGTGAGTACATGACACTGTTGTACTGTATAAGCAGAACTGGAGTTTATATATATATATATATATATATATATATATATATATATATATATATATATATATATATATATATAGATTTATCAGATTTTAGTCATTTTTCAAGGTCTGTGTCGAAGAGGAGTAGACAATGTGAGAAGTTTCTTGCTGTAACGTTTTCAAACCACTAAAAAGACATTATTTGAAGTGAACAAGGTGAATGAGTATAAAGACAGTGATTTTTTTTTTTTAAATGAAAAGAAATTGCATCTTCTTTTTTCTGTGTTACTATCTTCCAGTTCATTTAATTGTTCGTCTTCCAAATCAGCATGTCTATTTACTAATCTTTAGATTTTTTGTTGGTAACTGGTCACTCAGTTTTCTAGTTACTGTAGATTTGTAACTGTGAGCAAGATGGTTACCGATACTTAATTTAAATTCTGTGAGGCAGTGCAGTGATTCTGAATATGTGGCTCCTACTGTCTATAATTATCCATCCAATATACGGACAACTGGAACCTACATATACACACACACACACACACACACACAACAGGAGTCTCTGATGAAGGAACACCCCTCAGGAAGCATTCTCTAAGACGGAGTTGACCACCAGATACAATATGAATCAATAAATGAATAAATATATATTACTTGTCATGACGCACGTGCATCAACATATAAAATGAACTGAATAAGAGAAAAGCAATAGGCAAGTGTATCTAACTGTCGAACTAAATTACACAGCACACCTACACATGTTATAAAATGCAGCAGCAGCTCTTGATTAATTCTGAATACATGTACAAAAGCAATATTCAAGACACCCACACAATTATTTACAGAATGGTGAAGCACTTTGGCAGAATGGGAAACATCAAATTGCTTGGTGACTTGTGTCTGATTCAGGTTTTTTCAAGAGGTCGAACAATTTCCAGCTTTTTATTGCAAGAGAAACAGCGGCACATTTTGCCATGTGTTTACATGCCATTTTGTTGTGATGAGGTGCACTCGTGAAAATCAGAATACAAAACGAGGCAATGATAAATAACGGCGGTTCTGGAAAGGGTTAATAAACCAATCAATATGCTTCAAGACAATGGCAATAACAAGTCGCTTTTGAAAAGACTGAATAAACTCTTTTAATTTGAGTTTGATGATAATGAGTTATCAGGTTATAAAACAGTACTATTTGTAAATGAATTGTTATCGGTGCCAAGAAGGTGTTCTTTTAAGTGAAGTTTCTGTTCCTTTAGATGGAGCATTTACAATGGAAAAAATCTGTTTCACCACAAGGGTGTTCTCTTAGTCAAAGCGTTCTCTTAGGAGGTGTTACTATATAATGCTGCAAATAAAGCTCCATAAACAATCAGTATTTGCACAAGCACAGTCATAACAAATTAGCAAGTCTTTAAGCCTTCTCAAATAGCTATATTGGAGAGAGAGATTAGCAGTACAGCCTGTGGTGTGTAGTCTCCAGGAAACGACAACTTTGTAATGACAAACTATTTAAATTGCTGGTGTACATTCACAGTTTGACCTGGCTGAACACTGTCAGGGTATCATGTTCAAGGGTAGAAAATGTTCTCCATCATACTTCACCACACATCACTGCACTAAAGCATGTGCAAATTTACGGTTTGACAGGGATGAGCACTGTCAGAATATCATATTCAAGGGTATGTTTTTTTTATGTTTTCCATAAATTTTTTGCCCCACCTGCTTTCGATTATACTTAATTCAGCCACTATATTGAATTTGAATCAACTGGATCAGCAACCAGCAAGACATTTAAAACAATCACATAATCCTTTGGCGGTGATCAGTGGAGCAATAAGTCATTTTATTTGGCATGTATAAATAGCAGTATATCCTGTTAAAGTATATTATATCAGCCTACTGTTCTGGCAACCGAGCAATTTACAAATGGTCTTCATTAGCCCGACAGTTTGATTAATCAGCCTACTGCTTGCATAAGCTTTTTACTATGTAATTGACATCATTACGAAATCTGCTCAGTCCCCTGTCGGTGAGCTGAGATTAAAAATCTCTAAAACCACGAATGTGAATGAACCAGGCTCTTTTGCACTGTGGTTCAGATGCTTATTTGCAGTGTGTGGGTTCGCCGGTGTGCACCCAGTCTCCGGCCTCTTATGATTACATCCTTAAAGGAGGATAAGGTTTCATGTAACACCATAGATGGCTTTTTATGATAGTATCTAATGAAGTGTGTTTTAGTGGGAGCAAGTGTGGTAAAGTATGATGGAGAAAAGCACAAGCATGGTACAGTAAATGAGAAACAGGACTTGCTTTGCATAACAAGAAATATGTTGTGCAACATATTGGTTTGGATAGCAAATAGTTATTTTTTTGTATTCTTTGCAGATGTTCATCTTTCATTATGTCAAATAAAAACTCTAAATATATAAACATGTGTTTACTTATGTGTTTTATATCTTAAATAGGAAGCAGCAAGTCCACTGGGTTGGCTTGGTTCAGCTGTTTTCATTCCCATTGACTAATGTCTGTCTGTAAATATATATATATATATATATATATATATATATATATATATATATATATATATATATATATATATATACTGTGGCAGGGCAAAGCCTGTGATTAGCCAGTTCGTGATTATTGCAAACAAAAACCCTGTGCTGAAGGACCATCTACAGATTTAATTAATTGATTAAATTATGGTTAATTCAGAGATGGTCACCGATATAAAAACCTGCAGCTTTTGTTGTTGAGGGTGGGGTGTTCAAGAAAAGGAACATGAGGACGAAACGGGAGAAAAATCCAAAACGAATCTGAGATTAAAAAAACAAGCAATTGCTACTCGTGCTGGGTATTTGTTCGGATTTTGTGTTTTTGTTTAAATATTTATTTTGGCTCTGTGGCCAGTGTTTTTGTCAACCTTTTAATTTTATTTTTATTTCAATGATGCACAAGAGCGTTTTCACCTGAGTACCTGCCTGTATGTGTTCTCTGTCCAGAGGCACTGGAACTAGGTGTGCTGGGGGGTGCAGAAGCACCCCTGGCATTGCATGTCTTCCATCATATAAAGAGGTTACTGTTTTGTTCCATGGCTTTAAGCACCCCCACTTTAAAAATTGTTCCAGTGCCACTGTCTCTGTCAACTACTGTATTTGGTCTGGGAGCGTCATTTACTCGGCTACCCTGTCACAATAATCCAAACATTTTGCTAAAATGTTAATATGCTCAGTCTGCTAACCATTCTGCATTGCACCCTGTGGATGATTTTTAATTTTAAAAGAAAGCGGAAATCACTTAATATAACATCTGAAATGATTGTGTTTTTAATTTATAAAATGTAAGTGGTTTAAAACTTACAACTGCAATGTGCAAGTTGCTTTATTTTCAAAGAAACATTGTGAAAATGAGTTCAGTACACAGCCAATGTGCATTGGATCTCACCTGTTACACCGTTAACTGAAAACGGCTTCCCCTCTATATCTTCCTTAACTGCCTGCACTTTAATCAGGTATAAAGTGCCAGGTTGAAGATCTGCAAACAGTAAACTCAGCATTAATTTCAAGTCATAAATGGTTTGGCCTCAATATAAGTTCTAGTGGTTCTAGTTATTTCTTTATGTTAGGATAATTACACTAAAAATCAGCTAAGGTGCAACAGCTCCTAGAGACAGAGAAAACTAGAGCTACATGTTTTCTTAAAGCAACCAAAGATAGTCCTTTCATTTGAATGATGGTGCAGCTTTGTGGGTACTGTTAATGCTGTACTTGCAGCTGTACAGACTAAAAGACTACCAAGCGAACTACCTTTTTTTTCAAAATGCAGAGCACACACATATATTGAATACATTGTAAATCCATTGTTTGCTATAGCCATATTTATATATAGCAATGAAATCACAGCAACAGTAAAATACTGTCAAGAACAACTTAGTTTAACGTTAAAATTAAAAGTCACCTCTGATGATATAGCTGGTTTTTGCTCCTTTTGCCTTTTGAACCCTGATCTCATTTTCCTGACCTTCTGGGTTGACAACAGTTAGTTTGAAAAAATCTACTTCAGTGGGAGGGTTCTTCCACTCGACATGGATGGAGTCCTCCATCTGAGAGACCACATTGACACTGTCAATAGAAGATACCACTGCAACGAAAAATGTGATATCAAAGTAAGTTATATTTTAAAATATGAATAGAGACATTTATACTATTCCGAATTACCAGTACAATTATGGCCAGCCTAGAGGGATGTGTGTTAATGGCTTCTAATATATCACATCCTCACATATCTCTGCACAAAATATACCGTATATAGATCATTTTTTCTTTTCTTCAAGAAATTGTTTAATTATTTCTATCAATTTAGAGCAAACAACTTCCAGTCAGTATTTTTTACATTTTTTTGTAAGCCAAAATTTCTGAAACCACCTTTTTAAAATAGCAATAGAAACTCAATGGGTTTGTATGTATGCAATTATGGGGACTATGTGTAAAGTTTCATACAGCATCTAAGAAAGGAAAATTACATAATTATTATTTGGACAATTAAAATTATCCCATGAGACTTCATATATCACACTACAATGCAGATAGCACTGAATGCAAGATAATACAAGGCATTCGTTATGATATAAAAGGGTTACCTGTGCTGGCTACCAAATTGCTTGGCTCACTGGAGATATACTTTATGAATGTGTATAAATTGATGATGTAAATGACACCCGAAGTCAGGCCGGTGATTAGGTGGGAGTTCTTGGTCTTGGGCACTTTGATCTGCTTTATTTTCCCTTCTGCCCCCTCTGGGTAATAGGTGAGAAGATAGTACTCCGCACCAGGTACATAGTCCCAGCTCACCAACAAGGATTCTTCAGAAGCTTTCACTAAATGGAACTCTTTGGGGCCGAGCACTGCAAAATAGGCACAATAAGCGGCTTTAATAAGAAGGTTGGTCTATTTTAAAATAATGGGCATTATTCAAAAATGTTTTTAAGAAATGTTTTAAAAATTATATATATATTTGTGTGTGTGTGTGTGTGTGTGTGTGGGTGTGATATATATATATATAATATATATAATATATATTAGATATATATATAGATATAAGATATTGAATATAATTCCCGTCAAACGTTTGTAATAGAATCCAAGGGCAGTTTGCAAACATTATAAGCCAGTTGAAATCATAGTGATCTGTAAAACAGTTGAAAAGGGTTTTCGGGAACTGAAAACTTGATTTTATTTAAAAAAAAGCTTTTGTTAGATGTTGTGAATGGGGCACAACAACCATCTATAGTTAGCACAACAAAGAATAAACCCTTCTGTTTAATTTAAAAAATCTGTATTGTTCATGTATTTATTAGGGTCCAACGTGAAAGTAAGTTTGTGAAGTTATGAGTTCATCTAAAAAGTAAATAAATATTTATTTCGATTAAATAGATTGAAAACCCTAAATGTGTTTTTAATGTAGAGTTTAAAGAAGTTTGTAGCACAGATCAAAATCAAATCAATTGTTTTTTTTGTTTTTGTTTTGTTTACAGAAAATATTTTAATGTTGTCCATCTATGTTTTTTTTTTTGTTTGTTTTGGTTTTTTTGAAAAATATATTAAAAATCGAAATATTTTATCCAGACTTCTTTATTGAGTTTCTGCCTAGATCCAATGGAAAACACCAGCAACAGACTTTTCAAAAACAAAATTAAATCATGGTGACAGGCAGCAAAGGGAGGAAGAAATTTCCATTGCGATGTTATTCTGTGGCTTAGGAAAAAGTAAAGAAGAGTAGGGGAGAACTCCAGGCACAATATTAAAGAAACAGAAATGTACAAAAGTTAAACGGAGACTGGTGACCACAAAAGTGAGGAAACTCTCTGAAACAGGTTAGAGTGTTCTACACAGCTAGGAGAGGAAGCCACATGCTTTCCTTCTAATCGGAACCAGGCTTTTCCATTGAGGTGCACTGCTTATTCAGTAGGTCTACATTTCCATTACTCAACTCGTGCCTTTACATAAGTCTGGGTAGAGATTGCGCTGATTAGACATTTTTGTCCAAGTAGTCTTTCAGAAACACAGCTGAGGAGAATAATGTTTCTGAAATTTCACAGGCAGACGAAGTGCAGGTTTAACTTAATGACACCCGACAACGGGAAAAGACAAAAATTAATAGTAGCCATGGAAAATCAAGATTTACAGTATGTTCTTAACAGTGTTCATCACAACTGTAAAAAGTAATTCATTTTTTGGACTATTAAATGAAATTACAATCAATATGGGAAGCTTCTGGTGTTTTATTTGCTCTGAGTATGATAGTATGGAAGCTGTGGCACAATAAAGACTGGTACAACCAGAAGCATTAAATATACTGGCAATCTATAATTATACAAAACATCCACCATTTTCACATAGACTACTTCACTTTAAACTTTCCAATTACTGGTGCCCCAGTTATTATCATAAAAAAAGGTTTATTCAACTAAGGACGCAAATTTGCTGGCTCAAAAAATGTTTAAACCTGAAACGTGGAAAACTTTGGAAAACTTTGAAGTGAGGCCGTCCAGCTCTCATAGCAGTTAATGCACACTGTTGATGCTGGTGAAGGTTTTTATTGTTTCCCTTTCTTTACTGTTCATTAGAAGTGGAATATTAAACTGCTTCAGCTGTGTTATCATGTGTGTCCCATTAGTACTGTAAGAAGACCACATAAGAGA
The DNA here is from genome assembly GCF_017654505.1 of Polyodon spathula. Classification (NCBI taxonomy): domain Eukaryota; kingdom Metazoa; phylum Chordata; class Actinopteri; order Acipenseriformes; family Polyodontidae; genus Polyodon; species Polyodon spathula. Next base: position 8,471,287 of record NC_054547.1, on the reverse strand, counting down.
AAGAACATTTGTAATGAGTAACATACTACCTTCTTCAAATCTGATTTGCTGCACACATTGCAATCAGAGGATTACCCAAAGGCATGTCTGAGGCTACTGAGGCATGAAAACGGACGTCACATGTTGACGGTGCTGATCTGGGGTTATAAAGAACTGGAATCTTGAGAAGCCAAAAGAATTACAGAAATGCCTATTTCTTCAAAATCACGAAACATGAGGATAATTGTTTGTTTTTTAAATTAAAATCCATTTGTATGTTTTTTTTAAACTGCTACCTATTGTATAACTAAATAGATTTTGATTCTGGTTACATTAACTTTGCATTGCTGGTTGATTAAAACATCAACACCACTCTGATTTGTGTTTAACCCTTCTCGGGTATTAAGTCATCAGTAGTCACTCGTTAATATGGGGGCTCTTATTGGGAAATCTGCACAAATCAACTGATTTCAATATGTCTTGAACTGATCAAAATGAATCTAAATCCAACAAATCAGATTCCCATGCATCTGCACCCTTAATAAAATCCAAACAGTATACACATAGACACAGCTAGGCTGGGAGGAGTGGCTTGCTTAGGAGTTGTGGGTTATCAAAGCTGGCATACCACATTTGATATTGGTATCAAAGGATACTTTATAAGGAGCTGTGCATTACTAGTGACCACTAGCCACTGTCCAAAGTGACAAAGCCATTACCCACCTTTTTGCATAATAACTTTACCTAGACAAATTGTTAAAAGCTCTAGTGCCCCACAATCATGCTCAGTATTATAACTTTTAAAATAGTATTGCTTTCTATTTGTAATGTACATTCTTCAAAGCCTTATAGACATGCTTCTGCTAAACACTAGCAGTAATAAGTAATTAGGTTACATATTTAATGTTAATTAAGTTCTATCTATAACTAGTCATCAGATACAGCAGCTCAAAATGCTTACATTGAATGTGAGTGGAAAAGGAAAAGAAATGTCAGTGTGCCAGTCAGCCCATGTCTATAAGAAACCTGATTTTGTGGAAAAGTAATTTTATCCTCTAGAGCTCATTTTAAAATATATGTCAGGCTAGATCTTTCTACAAAAGACAGAGAGCAACTCAGTTGGGATCTTACTTAATTAAAAAGATAAATTAAAGGCCTCTGCCATTTAGAATTCTTCTGAGATTCGCGTGTTGTTGACTTTCATCTCAAGAAATAAGCAGCAAACAGGTAGCCTGAGGCACCACACTGCCATGTCAGGAAATGGTAACAATCTTGAGAAATAAACAACTCAAGCAGCACCAGGGGAGGGACATTACAGAGATAGCTCCGTACATTTTTTTGTTAAACAATGTAAAAGTTTTTTAGAAAGGAGAGCTAATATCCTAATATAGCTTTGACTCCGATCACCATACGTATGACTACCATAGCAGATGCTTAGTTTCTATCAGATAAAATATCAATTTGCCTTGATTGTTTCCTTGAATTATTGTTTCAGTTCCAGTTTTGTGTTCTACTTGTATTGCCTTTTGTGATTAAAATCAAATGAATGTTATTTAGTCTCCAGCTATGGCAAATTTCACTGTGCTGCTAATACATGCTGTACATTGGAAAATACATTAAATATAATATACACATGTTTAGGTTGAATAAACATATTTTAACCTATTGACCTCAGATACATAATGACCAACTAACTATCCAAATGTTAGAACTGTAGGAAATCTTCCAAACTTGCATCTGGTGATGACCACATATACATGTGAACAAGTAAACATATCTATGCTGGCTTTACCTTGGGAGCAGTTGTCCCCAAAAAATCCTTCCTCACAGATGCAGACCCCATCATCGCACTCCCCATTGCTGCTGCAGTCGTTGAGGCAGGTACGCTGGCTGCAGTCCTCGCCTGTGAAGCCGGAGAAGCACTGGCACATGCCGTCCACACAGCGGCCCTTGTCGCTACAGTCATTGAGGCAGAGCTGCTCGCTGCAGTCCACACCAATGTAGCCCTCATAGCAGACGCACTTGCCATCCACACACCGCCCATTGTCACTGCACTCGTTTGGACAGCTGCGCGTGGAACAGTCCTCACCCTCCCAGCCCTCATGGCAGTCACAGCTGCATGTATCCCGCTTGAAGGACCCGTGCCCACTACACAGACTGGCCAACCCTATGGAAGAGGGTTAGAGTTAATCTCAGCAGCAGTGCATCACTGAAAATTCTCTTTCACTACTCTATTACAATACTTCATACTTCAGGAAGACTTTGTTTCTCTAACAGTCAATTACAATCACCTTATTAATTTGTATTGCATCTTTGGAACTTTTTTTTTTTTTAAACAATGTCATGCAAGTCAATGATGTCACCTGCTCCACCGCCACAGCAGCCTTGGGAACACTGGTCCTTCAGGTAGGTCACCTCCTCCTCCAAGCGGTTCAGCTTGAACAGCATAGACTTGAAGGCCTCTGAGGCTCCACAGTCACACTTGGGTGTCTGCAGCCGGATGTTATGTTTGAAGACCATGTTGTTGTCTGCATTCAGGCTTACAGGAGTGGCCACTAGTTCAGTACCCTCACCATTGGCTGGGAGAGAGTCCAACTCCAACTTGCAGTCAGAGGACTTGGGCTGGTCAATGTTATAGATGTGTCTGAAGGTGATTTCGTGGTCTCCTGTCTGGTCTGGGGCTGGTTTGTCAGCAGTGCAGACACACAGCGCCCCCAGCAGGAGGAGAGGTCTAATTGATAGAGTCATTATAAAATAGTGCGGAGTTGGTTATGTTGAAAACAGTCCTATTTAAAAATAAATAAATAATCCTTCCTGAAAAGAGAACATACAAACATTAAATTTCATGCCATACTTAACTAGATAGTGGACTGTTATTCATTCATTACAAAATAGCTGTCATCAAAATCCCTCTAAAATACCCCTTTCCCCATTCCAGACCACTGCTCTAAGTACTCAATGAATCAAATGCATACTGTATTGATATAAAACATCAATGTTATCTGCTGAGGTTAAAAAATGTAAAACAAGTTGAGCTTAATTGAAGCAACACAGCACCATAAATCAATTAGTTTTCAGTCTACAACAGGGAACTGCACTTTCACAACAAGGCTGGTTTAGAACCACCACAGATTCCATCAAGGTAAACCTTGTGATCAAACATGGGATACCCTCTATAGTCCTATTTTCTAATAGAATTATCACTCTGTCTTTGAACTTGCCTTCACATTGATGTCTGCTGGCTACACCCATATGAAATAAAAGAGACCCTTGGGCAGGGACCTTATCGATGTTTCATACATAAAAGTGGTCTATCTCCTGATCTATATCAGATGTTGTTTGTAGGGCTGGATAAGTGACTCATGCGTTAGCATTTCCTGAACTGAATCAGACTTCATGGTTTCTTTTTTTTTTGTTGAGTTGTATGAGCCTGTTGATGCCAGGGTGATTTGTTTCCCCAGTTACAGTATTGTAATCACAAGGATTGGCTGGTGAAATATAAAATGCAATACTCTGATATTTATTCATATCAGTAGGCCTGGCTAAAAGAGAATTTGAATAGGAAAAAACTTTGGTAGAAAATTTTAAGTAAGAAAAATCTTATATGTGCAGATTCTCTAACCAAACAGTATACAGCCAGCCTTACATTATATAAAATTGCTCACCAAAGTTACATACGGCGTGGAAGACTTTTACGCAAAAATAATTGCCTAATGACAGTGATGTCATCTAAAAAAAAATCTAGGGGGAAGTACAATTATATACACAATCAAAAAGGTTATTTAAGAAAAGACTAAGAAGATTCTTGCAATTCTGCATTTTAATTAAGCTCAGAGGTCAACCGGAGGATTTGAGAAGTCTTCTTTTTTCCTTTACAAAGGGGGTGTCGCAATTAGATCATGCTTTGGTTTCTCTGTTTTAATTATGAGGATTTCTGGGATAGGTTTGTGATGTAGCAGTTTATACAGTACACCCTCACTATAACGAACCTGCTGGGGCCCAAGCCTTTTGTTCTTTATATCAAGAGGTTCGTTATATGCTAAACTGTTAATGAAGTTAATGAGATGATATTGTGAATAAAAGTAGAATTACATGTAAGCAGTATTCTGCCTTTGCTTTATCCTATTTGTGAAAGAATTAAAACGCACTACAAAAAGCAAAAAGCCGGAATTGAAGCTGAACTTTTATTCAAAATCAATCTGACATGAACGTTTCAAATCTTAATCCAAAATGCAATAATACCAAACTGAGCTTTTATTCCAAATCAACACGACATGAAAAGTTTGACATGAAAAGTTCCTCAATTTTTTTTTCTTTAATCAATTTTGCTTTGCCGCATGGTTGCTGAACAAGCCAAAACACAGAATGCTTTTTGACACCCCATAATCACGTAAAGACAGAGATATGCCAGTGTTACTCCATTTTTTAAACGATCAATAGACAAAAGAGTTGACTTCACTGCCGAGGTGGCATCCCCTGTCTACAGACTAGGATGTTGACAGTGTGTGTTTATATGATCTTTGTTTCTTTTTTTTTTTTTTTGGGGGGGGGGGGGGGGGGGGGGGGGGGGGGGCAGGACCAGGTTATAGCTGAAGGTTTGTTATAATGAAGGGCGTTATAGCGAGAGGGTACTGTTCTGTAAGACTCGACTGCTGTGGTTTGCAATATTTATAATGTATCTTTCCAGTCTACAGGCAACAAATGAGGATATTGGGTGAAGACTGGGATTGGGGTTTGCAATAAACTGGCTCACATTGGAGTTTGCTTATTGTTCCAATGGCAGTAGTTTGTTTTCCACATACATTTAAAGTAGTTATTTAACAGAGATGGGTTGGCAAGTTGTTGCCTACTCAGTAGATAACCAACTCGGAGCACAAAAGTTGTAGCACAACTTTATCCAGCACTATCCAAATGGCAGTGGGTTGTCGTTTAACACGCTGCATCAATAATGTACATTGCATCAGTCTGGTACTTCCTCATCTAGGTCCTTACTGTCTGGAGCAGTTCAGTATCTCTAGCCTGCCATTAGATTTCTGGAAAAGCCGTTTAAATTATATAACTTTTACAGAGCAAACTGACAGAGGTTACAGCAGGATTCCCAATGCATAAATAAAGTCACTGTGGAGAATCTTTAAAATGTGCCTTTTTGTGAGTGCGAGTTTAAATGTGGATATATTTTATATGATTTGGCATAAATAAAAATGTGGGTTCTGCAATTAAAATCACAGCTTTCTACTTTTGGGGAAGAATATACATTTTAAAAGCGTTTGTACTTTATTAAAAAAAAAAAAAAAAAAAAACTGTACTGGATTTAGGAGATCTGGCCTCATTGTTTAACAGGGTTTGCTAGTCATGCAATGAGGGATCACACGGCCAATGTATGCAATGCAAGCGCCGCTTCCCAAAACTTTCAAGGGGAGTCAGCAGTTAAGGATGACGTCATCAGCAGACGTTTCCACACCTGCGAACCAGAGATGATCTAGCGGGCCTACGTGCTACCGTTATGGAGGACACGGCGTACAACTGTGGATTTAAATCTTACCAAAATCAAATTTGCAATAAAATGGGACACATTGCACGGGCTTGCAAAGTGCAGAGACGGGCTACTGCATCTCCGAGTTTTGGATCGTTTCAGACAAATACCGGTTACCTAAAAATGGAGGGCGTGCTCGAGCCTGCACCGGCTGTTGTTACAGGCTCCAATGAAGAAATCGACACAGCAGATTGTGAGAGTCTGGAGTCTGGACTTTTTCAAACAGAGACTGGGGTGTGTGAGCATGTAAAGCCATACTATGTCTTCTTAAAATGAATGATGTGCTTACAAGAATGGAAGTGGATACGGGTGCAGCAATGTCTGTAATGTCTGAAAAGTTGTTTAAAAAAAAAATTTAAGGGAGTGAAACTATTGCCAGCCAGACATCGTTTACACAAATACACTGGACAGGTACTTGAGTTCCTGGGAACTATGCTAGTGACAGTTAGCTGTGGGAATCAGGTGGCTAAACTAGAGCTGTTGGTATCAAAAGGGAATGGGCCAACACTCTTGGGCAGAAAATTGATTTGCAAAATTAAATTGGACTGGTCCAAGGTAAACAGTTTAAATGATGCTGTAGGAATTATGTGAAAAATACAATGCTCTCAAGGATGCTGTTAGTCAGCAACTGCAAGCCCTGGAGCAGGAGGGAAGTATGTCTTCTGTAGCACACAATGAGTGGGCAGCACCCATAGTGTGTGTGTGTGTAAGTCAAATGGGGGTGTTAGTATAGATTATAAGGTCACAATCAACCCTTGGTTAGATGTAGATCAGTATGTAAAAAAAAACAGTTTAGCAAGTTAGACTATCAACAGGTGGCACTAGCTGAAGAGTCCAAGGAATACCTTACTGTTAATACACATAAGGGCTCTTTAGATACAACAGGTTGCTTTATGGTGTGGCTAGTGCACCTGCAGTGTTTCAGAGAATAATGGACCAGGTTCTGCAAGGTATATAAGGCATTATATGTTATCTAGATGACATATTGGTTACTGGAAACACAGATGAAGTACATTTGAAACACCTGGAAGCTGTGTTGAGTTACAGATGTGTTACAAGACCGCGTCACTTACCTGGGTCACAAATAGTGAAGGTATAAGCCCACTCCCGGAGAAAACAAAAGCCCTCACTGAGGCCCCACCCCAATAAAATGTTAGTGAATTGAGATATTTTCTATCTCTACTGAATTACTATATTAAATTCATTCCAGATCTGTCTACACTGATTAAGCCAATAACACAATTGCTAGAAAAAAGTAGAAATTGGGAGTGGTTAGAAGCCTATTACGATGCTTTTAAAAAAGCAAAGAGGCAACTGTCATCTAAGTAAGTGCTGGTTCATTTTGACCTAGCATTGTCAGTTACACTGGCATGTGATGTCTCACCAGTAGGGGTAGGTGCATTGATTCCTCATGAAATGTCGGGTGGTATAGAGAGGCTATTTTCTTATGCTTCCCGCACACTGACTAAAACAGAGTGTGGCTGAGGCATTAGGTATTGTAGTTGGGGTTATGAAATTTCATAATTACTTATACAGAAGAAAAAGCACTTAATAACTGACCTACAACCCCTGTTAAATATTATTGGTCCAAGACAGGAGTGCCTTCATTAGCAGCCAGGAAGCATGCAAATGCAGATGCACTGTCCCGCTTGCCTCTAAAAATCTATTCACCTGGGAGTAATCCAATTTACAGAGTGGCATTTCTGGATGAATTGCCTATATCAGCTAAGGACATAGATAGGGAAACAAAAACAGACTCCCTGTTAACCAAGGTTAAGCATTACACTTTAACTAACTGGCAACACCGTGTTAGTTGAATTGAAGCGCTTTGCAAACAGAAAAACTGAATTAACTGTGGAAGGGGATTGTGTGTTATGGGGTTTTAGAGTTATTGTGGCGAAGGTATTGCAACAGCAGTTGCTGGGCGAGTTGCATGATAATCACTGAGGAATAGTTAAGATGAAGGCCCTAGCTCAAAGCTATTTTAGTGGCCTGGCTTAGATGCAGAAATTGAAGATATGGTGAAGCCATGTGAAACATGCTTAAGTAGCAGGAATATGCCTTCTACAGCCCCTCTCCATACATGGATGTGGCCGGCAAGACCATGGCAAAGAATTCAGTTTTCAGAATTCACTTTGTTGAAAAGCTTAAATAAAGGTTTCTGGTATCAGATTCTCATTCTATACAACCACAGAAAAAAACAATTGAGGTTCTGCAGAATTTGTTTGCCTCATATGGTCTCTGATAACAGACCACAATTTATTTCCCCTTATCACCCAGCATCAAATGGTGCTGCAGATTTACTGGTGCAGAGCCTTAAGAGCTCCAGATAAAAGTGCACATTTAGGGCGGTCCTTGCAGCACTGTGTTGCTAATTTCCTGTTCAGTTATAGAAATACTCCACATGCCACAACAGGAAAATCACCTGCAGAATTGTTTCTGAAAAGACAAGTGCACACTAGACTGTCCCTGATTAGACCAAATGTAACAAGTGTAATAGAAAGTAAGAAATTGGGAGAGTATGAGAAATAAAACAGTCATCAGACAAGACCTATGAGAAAATTATCTTCAGGACAGGTGGTACTAGTGAGAAATTACATTGGGGGAGAGAAGTGGTGTCACGTTCTGGTTAAGCGAGTTTTGGGTCCTGTAACATACTTGGTTGAAGTAAATGCAGAAATGCAGAAAAACTCATGTCAATCAGATGATTGAGAAATGCACCCAGGAATTAGTTTGCTCAGACTGGGACAAGTTGGGTAAACAACTGGAAAGGGTACAATAGCTGGCAACAATTGTCGTCCAAAAAGAGTAATCAACTCTCCTGTTGGATTAAATCTGTAAAAAAAAAAAAAGTAACATAGAAGGGACGGATATGTTGTGTTGTAATTCAATTGGTTATTGTTATAAATGTGCTCTACGGCATGTGCATACTGTGCAAACTTCTGTATTGGCAAATGCATGGTTGCCAGCTGGATTATATTTATAAATGCACGGAACGCAGTTCAGGCAGGAGTTGTACTGCCGATGTGGAGCTATTGTAAAGCATATTTGGGAATGGTAGTTTTGGTCTTGTCGACTCCTTTCAGTACATAACAGCGACCGATGTGACCTCGCAGGTTGGTGGTCGTCTTCTCTTTCAGGGCACCAGGGTTACATTCATAATCTAGTGGTCCCTTCAGATTCAAAGACGGCCACCAACAATACTTTTGGGAAAGTATACCAAAGCCGTCACGAGGGAGCATGAGCAGAGACAGCAGACGAGGGACATCTCGAAACCGCAAAACCAAAGTTAGTGGTGTGAGCATGCAACTAGCCGCAGTACATATGTCGGATAGTGAGGCTCCTCTAAAGAGGGCCCATGATGTAGCCACTCCTCTTGTAGATGCACGGCTACCCACCCAGATTGGGGCAGGCCGGCATTTGTACATGCAGACAGAACTGTCCACAATCCAGTGAGACAGCCGCTGTTTTAAGAGGGGTTGACCCAGGGTTCTTGCACCATAGCAGATGAAGAGTTAGTCAGACTGACGCAGAGCTCTTGTTTTGGCAACATAGCATCTCAATGCCCGTACCAGGCAGAAGGAGTTTAGTCTCTGATCCTCCTCCAAAGAAAATGGCGAGCGAGGTGAACCATTCTCAGTTCCGCCACATATATGTGCATAGATGTCCAGCGGACTCCTTTGCCTGCCCAAGTCCGAGTGGAGGAAATCACTAGTCTTTTTTTTTTTTTTAAGCTGCAAGAAAAGACAAACGTAACAACAAGCTGTTAGTTAGAAAGCAGTCTGCAGTGCAAGCAATGCAGACTGGTGAAAGACAGAAGACAACGAAGTGCAGATGTGCAACGTTAACATCTCAGTTCAGAAGATGAGTTTCTGACTCCAGGGAAGCAAGCTGACTTCCAGCAATATTTAAAAAATATTGCAGGTCAATTCCAGAAAACTCGAGAGAGAAAGATCTTTCATACAGTCTCAGTCATCAACTGGTTTGGTTAGTACTTTACCTTACTGCAATGAGAAGCAAAAGAGGAAGTGAGCTCCGTGGAGTGACTGTTTGTTCCCTCGGAAGGCAGGACCGAGGACGTCACTCCCCAGAGGGGCCTATCGTCGGCTCTGATTTAAAATGCTCAGCAAATACCTATCTGTGTCAGACATTTCCCAAAAGTATTGTTGGTGGTCATCTTCGAATTGAAAGGGAATAATAAATCTATGCGACGTGTTCATCCTGGTGAACAAAAATGATTAGACAGAGGAGCATTGTATTCTCCACCCGTTAGGACGAGGCTGGGAGTGAGATGGTGGTGGTTGGGGAGGAGGTGGTAATTCGAAAACACGGCAAGACTGAGTTTGCGAAATAGGTATATGCAGTTGTAGTCAAAAGTTTACATACCCCAATGTAAATGTATAATTTTTAGAAAATTTTTGAATAAAACAAAGAATTTTAGGAAGAATCTTTTGAGGCAGAAGTTTTGCTCTTGTGGATGAGTAAAAAGTTACAAGAAATAGATGTCTACAATTATTTATTTCAGCAATGTTTTTGGAAAACTCCAAAAATGCTAATTCAAACGTATTCATGCTCTTTGATGGTATGATAGTATTGTCTACAAGGTGCTAGACATTTCAATATTATAATGCAGAATAGTTCTAGAAAAGTCTAGAAAATGCTGGATTGTAGGTGAACATTAGAGTATAAAAGGGTTAGGCATAAGAAGATTGCTGTTATTACCAAGAAGTCAATATGGGAAAAAGTAGCTATCTGAAGACTTTAGGCAGAAAAATTATTTATTGTCATAAAGATGGAGAAGGATACAAGAAGATTTCCAAGCATTTGAGTATCCCAATTTCAACTATTGTTTCTATAGCAAGAAGTACAAGACTCATGGTACTGTCACAACGCTCCCTCGGTCTGGGAGAAAGAAGGTTCTTTCACCAAGAAGAAGTAGAAGAATTGTGAGGAAGGTTAATAACAATCTGAGATTGACAGCCAAAGATAATGAAAGTGAATTGGCTGCAAGTGAGACTGGGGTCGCACGCCAATTTAAAAGCCAGCAAATCACTAAAGAATCATGCCAAAAGCTCACTGACAAATATCCTAATCATTTTAAATAGGTTATTATTGTTAAAGGTGCCTCAACTAGCTATTAATTTTATTTTCCTTGTCAGGGTATGAATACTTTTGAATTAGCATTTTTGGAGTTTTGCAAAAACATTGCTTTTTTGAGAAATTTCTAGAAATTACACATTTTCATTGCGGTATGTAAACTTTTGACAACTGTATATATGTCTGTCACAAAGAGAGCCAGAGTGGGTGGAGTCAGACCAGAGCCAGGAAATAAACAACAAGAGGTGTGGAGTTTGGTGGAGCTGAGCGAATGGTTTCGCTCAGCATTTAATAAATAAACAGAACAGAAAATAAAAAGGTTGTAACAAACAAAAATACAGGACACGGCACATTCGCCAAAACAAAAGAGACAAACAAAACGGACTATACAGACAAACACGGTGAGCTGATTTAACGATTATTATTATTATTATTATTATTATTATTATTATTATTATTATTATTACTACTACTACTACCTCCGTCTCCAATCCCGTTCTCCACTCACCGAACACACAACCTTGAGTATTTGAAAACATGCTGCTTTTATGCAGCTTGTACCGAGACTCGACTACTAATCAATCATTCAATTGGAGTCTCGGTACAACTGCACGTGAAATCATAAAGTGCAATTCCCCGTCCTCACATATTATTACATTTTACCTGCACGTGAAGTGCTGTGGAATTCTCGTGCCAAAATACAAATATACATTTTAAGCACTTGTTACACAGACCCGTTTATATCCCTTGTACCGATGTCTACACACAAACATTAAAACACACAACAGATAACACAAAATACACACAGGGCCGGATTTCGCATTACAAAGACCACCATATTGCAAAGAAATACATCACTTTAGCTTTCTAGCTTCCAATTTACCTCACAAAGACTCTCTTATCCAAGTTGTTTAACTTTACTTTTTTATAACGATATATTAAACTTTGCATTTTTACCCATAATTTTCATTGACATCTGTTTACTGAATTCTTGCATAGTTTCGCTTTTTACGAAACATTCACTTAAATTTGCTTGTTGAGTTTTCTAACACCCCCCAAAGGAAGTTGTAGCTGTATGGACACCAGCTTCCCACCTTTGAAACCTCTTTCCCACTATGTCAGTCAAACAGGCATACTTGTGCTATAACGTGCATGTAGTTTACATGGCAACAACATTTTAAACATGTAAACACATGTTTGTAATGCAAGATAAATATGCATCTCTTTAACTTGATCCTGATTTTGAATATGTGTTAGCATGTGTGACAGAGAGCAAATGAATCCTCGTCAACAATCTGCCTCCCGATCTGTGAGGACACTGTATAACAGTGTGCCCCATTCTGGTTGCTTTGACAGTTCATTCCAGGGTCAGTCAGAAGCCGGTCATCCAGGAAGGGGGCGGAGTCACAATACCAGAAGTCCTCGCCTTAATACGGTTATGGTTTTACAAAAGGACCAGGAAGGAATACATCTACACCCGGATAACACTTCACCACTGTTCACCATGCACTGTACTTCACCACGTACACTAATAAACACTCACTCTGGTCTTGTGACTGTGTTTGTGTTTCGTGTATTATTCATGTTGCTTGTTTATTATTTTGGGACTGTACCCCATGGTATTACCTGTGTGATACACACCTTAAAACAGGTTCAACCAATTTGCAACCAAATGAAAACATAAAAGACACAGGAAATGAATGAATAGACTATAAATACTGAGTAGTCTGTTAACCTTGCACAAACTTGTCAATGCAAGCTTCTAAAACTGTGTTTTACATGTCGTCTGAAACATTTAGTCAGTATTACAACCATGCATTGTGAAAGCAATTATATGTCAATCAAAGTAACTGATACAAACTGCAGTTCCAAACTAAACATAATAAACAACGTTGTCACTTTAACTGGGTGCCAAACCACTCCATCTTGATAAGGTTTAAATGGTATTGCTAACTGAACATTTTAATGTAAAATGAAGGGTTCAGAGTTAACTGTAAGCCATTGTTCACATCTGCTACTAGTTTGATCAGCGCTTCCTGTGCGTCCTTCTAGCCTCCATTGGCTTTTCTACACAGCAGCATGAGTGAAGGAGTGAATTGGGTTAGGGTCCCGCAGTATTTGAAATGGAAGTTTCAGACATCAAAGTCTAGAATTCCAGACTCTAAGAATGTGCACAGATCTATATAATTATCAAACAAAATAATGTGAAGTAAAAAAATGAGAAAAGATCTCCATAAACTTGAATTGTGCATTATAAACCTAAATGAATTTATTGCATTTTAAAAGCGATGCATTATATGTGAGTTTCATGAATATAAAGTATACTATTTTACAGAAAGTTTACTGATCCTTTATATATTTATTTATTTACTTTTTAGTCCCAGCAAATGTCTATCAAGGAAAAAGGCAGTTAATTAATATCCAGTAATGGCTTAGAAATGAATGCCCAGTAAATATCAAGGCACAACTTGTCTTTCACTTGTTTTGCAATACAGACCATTGCATTTACTATAGTATACCAGGTCAGACTCAAACATGCATTGCCTTGTTTTCTGCCAGGCTTCAGGACACTGTATTTCTGTGAAAAGCAATCTATACAGTTGCAGCAACAATCTTTTCCTGATCCAATAACATTCCAGATAATCGTCCTGTTTGTATGTATTTGTTTCTTTACAAGAGAACCTGCAGGTTCTTTTTTTCACAGTAAGCCTGCCGAGGTTTAAACACTTAAGAGGTAACGGAAAAAAAAACAAAAGCATAGCCTTTTATTAAACTAGACAAAGTACAGCTGTGGCCAAAAGTTTTGCATCACCTAGAACTTTAGGATTGAGACATTATAATAAAATAAATAATTAATTAATTAATAAATAAATAAATAAAAACCTGTATGAACATAATCTGGATATTTTATTTAACACTGTGTAATCAAAGAAACTAAAGAATGATGTCGCAAAAGTCTGCCGGAAGCCACAATAGTAGTACAGTATTTCATGTTACATTTCGAAATGTCACATTTAAAAAAATGTTGCCTGTCTTTCGTTAAGTATATAAAACTATAATGCGGTATGTAATTCAATGTTAATGTAACATTATTCAGCAGGTTTCATTCGAATTTATGAAGCAAAATTAGTTAATTCTATAGGGTGATGCAAAACGTTTGGCCTTAGCTGTACTGTTTTATGAACTTTCATTGAAAATCATTGTGAAATATGAAATACAGAAGTACTATATACAGTCAAATACACACCATAGCTATTAAATCATGTCTCATTTTTCATTGAAATTGTGTAGTGTGACAGTTTAGAGATTTGCCACCTTAGTTCAAATCAATAGCAGATTCCTGGATGAACTGTCAATTGCTAGTTTAATACTAGTCTTTTCAGATAACAATTGCCAATCACTAATAAAATGTTCCATAGAAGATTAAACAATATAGCCTATAGAAAAGAAAATATTTGTCTTGACAAAATAATGATGCCTCTATGAGTGTACAGTAAGTGAAGTGCTATCTGTGAGTGTACAGTAAGTGAAGTGTTACGTGTGTGTGTACAGTAAGTGAAGTGCTTTTTATTTTCCTGGTTGTGGGCATGGTCATGCTTTGTCAATCCTTCCTTAAAAAAAAAAAAAAAAACGAATTCTACTTTCATGATATTAAAAAAAGAAAAAAGTGTTAAGATTCTATCAGTGATAGTAAGAGTACCCAATACCTCATGAAGGAGAGGGATATTTGACAGCTGAAATGTAATGGTTTTTTCACGGGTGCTGTCAATTGCACTTTAACTATACAGTTCACATTTAATTGAAAAATACTGTAACTGTAGAGTAGTTGTCCTGCAATGTAGCTACACTGACAGTACTGACCTGTATTGTATTGCACTGAAATGTACTTGTATTTTGTAGTTAAATATAACATAACTGAACCTCCATCCTACTAAAACAATAAATATAGATAACTCAAATAATTCTAATGTATTTGTCAATCTAATTGAAATGATTGCTATGATGTGCCATTTCCCCAAGGTATCACTTAAAATGACATAGAAACAAAAAAATTGATACATGCCTTCCTTACCTTTTTAATATATTCTGACAAGCTAATCTTCTCCTGCTGCAAGTTTGAACTGTTGTGTCTTCTCAGAGCAGAAATCTATAGACACCTGTTGCCTAACCAAGGTCTACTGGCTTTGGGATGAGTTTCCCAGCCACTGTGTGCTGCTTCCAGCTTCTCCCAAGAGTTTAAATCTCCTTCCCTTCAGCCTGTGGCAACCAATGGGAACTTTGGGTGTGTCCTCTGCCCTTTAATGAAGGAATGAAAATAAGGAGAGATAATGAGAAATTCCTCTCTTTCTGTCTGGAACAAATCACACACCAGGTCTTTTGCTCTGCCTTTTTCCTTTTTCTTTTATTTTTAATTTTTTTTTTCGGGGGAAACCATCTGGGTTGTTTTTCTTTTCTTTTTCTGTTTTTTATTGTGCTGCCACAGAAGCAGGATATAGCTCCTGCAGTAGTTAATTTTAAAATAGACTAATTTAAAAAAATAAAATAAAATAAGCACTAAAATGAAACTGTTTGGATATATTTGGGTTGTAGCACTTTAAAATAGTTGCCTGAAATGTATGTGAATACTGTACATTAACTGATATTCCTTTTAATTTCTTTACAAAACATGTGGTCATTATTTTAAGGTGCTCTTATGTGGTTTGTTTTTTTACTAAACACTACAGGTTACATTTTTTACAGTGATAAATTAGATGTAATTCTCTCCCAAGAGACAGCTGTTTTAGAGCAATTTAGTTGTATCTTATTAAGCTGTGCTAAAGTGGGTACTTAGCAAGTCAAGATCAGACCAGCAGTTCTCATTCTCACGATAAATGTAAAAACTGTGGGACATACAGATGGACAGGCAGACAGACAGACACCGGATTCTGGCTTGATAGCTATTTTTGTTCTCAATCTGCCTGCATCTCCCCAGCCCCCATAGCCTGGACCTCACTCAGTGATGAAGGATGTTGGTGCTTGACGCTGTCTTCTCCAATTATCATTTTTCTAACTTACTTCCTCTGATTGTTTGTTTTCTGAGGCAGTTATGAAACTGTCAATTTCCCCTGCCAATTAGAGCTGTGAAAGGTAACTATGGATATCAGAATGCGTCTCAGCATTTAATTATCTAGTGCCAATAGAAAACTGCAGCTGCAACCTTCTTATATGTGTTTTTTATTAGCTTTATGTTTGCTCTTAAATTAGACAGTTCCTTAACTCCAATGTCCTGTTCATGTAGGGTCAGAGCAATCTAAAGTGAAAAAATCTACTGTAATTGGAGTTCAGGGGAGAGTTTGATGTCACAGAAATAAACACTGAATTTAATCTATGACGAATTGGTTAGGAGATATTTATTCTTCACATTTTAATTACATCAACAGCCTTTTCTGTGACTGTCATTACCACCCTGGTTACTAGTTCTCAACCGTGTTCTCTGGACTTTTTTGTACCTGATACTCATTTTTATTCTGATGTGCACCAAGGACTATCTGCTAAAACACACACATTGAAATATTTGTTGGTTTAAGAATTGTGTAACCTCAAAAATGCAGCATCTTTCATCCTTCTTCCTGTTTATTTCTACAAAAACTGCAGGAACGCTCCATTGTGGTCTTAAAATACAATTCCTAGGAATAGTGAAATAAGAAAACAGTGTAATGTCACTGCAGCGTGACGTGGTACAATGCATGACACAGGTTTTTCTGAAGGTTGGCATTTGGGATTTTTACATTAATACATTTTTCCAAGAGTTTAGTTGAGTGGATTACAGCTGTTTGCATGGTATTCAATAAAGATAAAAGCAAAAGACCTTTTGGGCCATTAAGACAAATCGTACATGTATGTACACCTGTCACTATACACTCGTCACTGTGCACCCTTCAGTCCTTTTGTTTGAGCTTTCCTGGCACTTTGTTTTGCTTCTTTTGTTTCAAATTTGAAGAACATCATTTTGTGCCAGACCCAAATGAATGCCTAAAAACACATCCAAAATCATATGAGAATACTATTCTATGACCCAGCTATTTAAGAATGAATGAACCACCTCATACAGTCAGATTCCTGATACAACAATAGTCAACCAGTTGTTTAGGATTTCTTATGCCCTTTTTCTACCAAGGAACAAACATTACAACATATTAATCTGTGGTCTTGCCAAAAAGGTGTACCTGTATCGGGTGGTGAAATATGTTAACCAGCCAAACACCCACGTTGAGTCTTCGACTAACCCTGCTGGAACGCTCACAGCATTACACTGGGGGACATTGGTCGCTGGGTTCTTATTAATACTATACACACCCAAATAAGCATGAAAACAACTATTTTTATTAGAGTTATTTGCAGTTTTTGGTATTTGATCTAGAACACATGATGCTCTGTTTTAAATACAGGTAAAGGAAAACCCAACCAATTGTTAAATATTAACAGAAAAATAAACTATTCAAACCCAAAGAAAAATGGTGGAAAGATTCTATAGAATATTTATATAAATATACTGAGATAATATAATGAATATAGATATTAGAATATATAGATTATATATACTATATAATATATTATATAGATATATTTATAATATTGCAGCTCTACATCAGATACACTGGAATAATGTTCACTAAAAAATGATACATTGTTTTGAAAGAATAATTATTTATGTAATACATGTATAAGGGTTATTCAGTAGTTACAGTCATAAATGTTTTCTGGAACATACTAGAAACATATCCTTAGTTATGGCATTGCAGTAGCTGCATCTGTATTGTAAACCCACTTCTCAAAAGATCACAACTTCCCAAGTAGATCAAAGTAGGACCCCACATGACTAGAAAGAGGCGTTTTTTTGTTTGTTTGTTTTGTTAAAGGGACCACACTTAAGCATCATTAATTGATTTGAAGTTTGAAGTTTTGAAAATAGGCGCTGTAGATAGGTCTTGCTGTAAAAGTTTTTCTTGCGTGATTTTCTGTATTCCTCTGAGGAATTCTGTCATCTGCATGTTGTTTACTGTTGTTATATAAATCATCCTTTCCGTTTATATTAGAAATGTGGAATTTAGCTTAAGTGATAATCTTGTCTGGAAAACTACAATTAAAAACACACACACACACACACACACACACACTTCATTCCCAAAAGCTTGCCGTGACTCGATTCCATTGCAAGCTTTTGGGTGTGAGGAGTCATACTGCAGACACGAATGAGAAATTCTTGGTTTCTAAATGATAGTGGTGTTAATGCTGGAATTCAAAGCTGTGATGGAGAGGTCTAACAATGATATACAACGCTCGTTTCTGAGATATTCCCTGTGTATTGCAGAGCTTGTGCATTCAAAAGTTAGTTAGTTAGTTGAAGTTCCAAAGATGTCGTCAATGTATCTGACATACAGTTCAGGTGTGTTTCCATTTAATTGCTGTAAACATTGTTTTTCAATTGATCCTACAAAAAGGCTGTTTTGTAAACTAATTATATAGAGAAGCTCATAGGCAATGTTGTAATAATGGAGAACTATATTTTGTAGAACATTCCTTTTAGAGTGCTTATGTGGTAGGATACATAAAAAAATGAAAAACAAAACAAATGCAGGTAAAATAAGTAAAAAGGATAATTAGTTGTGCTGTAAACGGTCCATAATGTTGGTAAAGTGTCAGCTGCTTACGTATTTAGTAATTAAACTAAGTACAGTTATGGTATAATTTAACATTCAACAGAACTCCAGTTATTTAGAAATGTGCCCCTAAACCATTTTGCTGAGTGGCATATTGAAAATTCCTTTCTTCAGTACAGTAGCTAATAGCTTTGTCAATATCTTTCAAAAAAGTTACATTCCAGCTGCTTTCACTAGCTGTTATTAACAACAGATGCCCCACTTCCTTGTTCAACTACCTGAGACACATTTCTTTAGCTGCTTGAGTAGTTGCTGACAGCTCAGAACATACAGAATTAAAAGTGTAGCATTTACAATCAGATAGGTCTCCAGTTGCTGGAGCAATCTTTCATACAATTCTGGCTTATGCTCGGATTACAAGCTTTGCAGCTTTCCCATAATGTTTTGCAGTAGCGTATAGTGTTTTCTGCTCCGTAGCTCAAGTCGTTTAGTAGGAAGCATGACCAGAATACAGAATCTGTATGACCAAAATACTGAGATCCCTATTCTGTAAAGTTTGTATTCTCGTGTCTGATTGTGAGTTTTAACATGATTCACTGCCTTATCACATGAGCATTAGAAAAATACAGAAACTGACTAGTCATTCCTCAACTTAAAAAAGCATGCATACATGTTATAAGATATACTGGTTTTGAAACTAAAAGAACCATAATACATTTATTCTGGAACGTTTAGAATAGACTATGTCCCTTCCATGATGAGGAGGGCAAAAGAATGAAGAACAATGTTGCAATACACAATGGATTTTTTTTTTTTTTTTTAATGATCACAACTAAAATAGATCATTAGCCATGAATATTGATTTGGTTTTCATTTTCTGTAATCAGCCAGGAAGAAATGTCAATTTTTGGTTCTAATTGTTGATAAGCAGGACTAGAATACTTTAAATGAATTTTAAATTTAATGACCAACATTTTGACTAGAAGATTTTTTCAATGTCTTCCACTAGTCGAAACACTGAATTTTTAAGTTTTAGCATTTCTAAACTGAGCACTATTGAGTATATAGTTATGAATGATGTAAATAAAGTTATTATGTTTAATGTTTCATGCTGGGTTCTGAAAGTGGTGGCATTGATTGAGACCAGCAGGTTGTGCACAACTGAAAACAAGAAGGCGCTGTGGCAGGCTGGCGCGTGGAAAGAGGGCCAGAGACAGACTGCAGTTAAAAATAACTATTTTATTATAAATAAACACAAAAATGAAAGGGCACAAGGGCCAAAACAAAGCAATTTCAACACAAAGAAAGACAAAAAGCAAAACTTGCAAAAATAACAATTCCAGGCTGGACAATCCCTTCACTGGATTCAAACTTTCCAAACAACCAAAAAAAAACAACCTGCTTCCTCAGCTCCCTCTCCCAAATGAGAAGCAGAGGCCTCCTTTTATGTCAGGTGGCTGGGCGCTGATTGATCGTTAATTAAACTAATCATCTAATCAACCCCAGCCACCTGAACACAATGAACCAAGGCAGGTAGGGAAATTTAACCCCATCCCTGCCAATTTATAAAGGGCAGAGCTGCTCTGCCACACACCTCCCCCCATGTACAACGTACACCGGCCGCAATCGGCCAACTCCCCCCTCCCCCCCCACCCCCCCCCCCCCCCCCAAGAGTCCAATTATGTCCCTTGGGTGGGCTGTTTTGGTGGGTGGTGGTGGGCGGGGTTGATGTCGGAGCCCCTAAGACTTCTTTGGGTGAGGGGGCCCCGAATCTCCAAGGTAGCATGGCGGCGACGGCGGCCCGGCTCCCTCTCGTGGCGGAGGCGGCGACGGCGGCCCGGCTCCCTCTCGTGGCACTCCCTCGGCAACCCTAGAAAACAAAAAGGAGACACCAGCAGTCCCAAGCGATGCGGAGCAGCGGGCGACCCCAGCCGATGCGGATGCGTCATCCCTGAGCGGTGCAAGGCAGGCATCCTTGGGCCATAGCTCCTCCCTCTCGGGCTCTGGGAGCGGCGGGTCCTCCTCCTCCTCCCTCTCGGGCTCTGGGAGCGGCGGATCCTCCTCCTCCCTCTCTGGCTCTGGGGACGACGGCAGCTCCTCACCCCTCTCTGGCTCTGGGAGCGACGGCAGCTCCTCACCCCTTTCCTCTGGGAGCGACGGCAGCTCCTCACCCCTCTCTGGCTCTCTGGCTCTGGGAGCGACGGCAGCTCCTCACCCCTCTCTGGCTCTGGGAGCGACGGCAGCTCCTCACCCCTCTCTGGCTCTGGGAGCGACGGCAGCTCCTCACCCCTCTCTGGCTCTGGGAGCGACGGCAGCTCCTCACCCCTCTCTGGCTCTGGGAGCGACGGCAGCTCCTCACCCCTCTCTGGCTCTGGGAGCGACGGCAGCTCCTCACCCCTCTCTGGCTCTGGGAGCGACGGCAGCTCCTCACCCCTCTCTGGCTCTGGGAGCGACGGCAGCACCCCTCTCTGGCTCTGGGGCGACGGCGGCTCCTCCTCCCTCTCTGGCTCTCGGGAAGGCGGCTCACCCCTCTCTGGCTCTCGGGAAGGCGGCTCACCCCTCTCTGGCTCTCGGGAAGGTGGCTCACCCCTCTTTATTGGAGTGACCAGGGCATCTCCCATGTCTACCGCCAGGTAATTAACCACCATGAGGGCAACCTCTGGGAAGGACGCTGGGTAGTGTTGTTCCTCCCACTGTTCCCACCTCTCCCCATCTCGACGCCACAGCGTGTTGATAACTATGGGGAGATCGTGGACGAGGTCTGCCTCAGGGTGCATCAACCAGTCCCAGATCTCCTGGGACGGTGGTGAAGGTGGTGGTGCTGGAGGTAGTGGGGTGGCCCCTGATGCCCGGGGTGAACACTGCATCTCTTCCTGTGCCTGGTTGTAGGGGCATCCTGCCCAGTTGTGGCCGTCCTCCTCACACCGGCCACACCAGTTTGCCGGTGGCGCATCTGGGCAGGACCGCCAACGATGGTCCTCCTTCCCGCACCAGGAACACCAAGGGAAGAGGCTGGCCGGGTCCTCCAGTGGTGGCTGCAGCAGCTTACATTTCTTCAGCTGCTGCTTGTCCTGCCTTTGCCGCTGTCTGCTCTTCTTTCCCACGTTAATAAAAAAAAAAAAAAAAAAAGATCCCAAAAATTCCACAAAACAAAACAAAAATACTGCTCCGAGCCTCTAGGTGGCGCTATCCCACTTCTGACACCATATGTGGCAGGCTGGCGCGTGGAAAGAGGCCCAGAGACAGACTGCAGTTCAAAAAAATAACTATTTTATTATAAATAAACACAAAAATGAAAGGGCATAAGGGCCAAAACAAAGCAATTTCAACACAAAGAAAGACAAAAAGCAAAACTTGCAAAAATAACAATTTCCAGGCTGGGCAATGCCTTCACTGGATTCAAACTTTCCAAACAACCAAAAAAAAAAACCCAACCTGCTTCCTCAGCTCCCTCTCCCAAATGAGAAGCAGAGGCCTCCTTTTATGTCAGGTGGCTGGGCACTGATTGATCGTTAACTAAACTAATCATCTAATCAACCCCAGCCACCTGAACACAATGAACCAAGGCAGGTAGGGGAATTTAACCCCATCCCTGCCAATATCTAAAAAGCAGAGCTGTGCTCTGCCACAGCGCTGATGAGCATTTTGGGAAATATGAGCTGACATCTGATATAAACAGTGTTGTACAGTACTTTAATGTAAAAATAGCTGTTGTCTAAGATTGTTGTAGCTGATAAGAAAAATATTATATAATGGATGAAAACAGCTGGCTGTGCCAATCTTCTGTTCTGTTATTAGACCAAAAAGTGAATTATGTCACCTTTGGCTAATTTTTCACTGATTATATATGATTAACTTTGAGAAGTTGTTTGGTAGAGGAAAAGTAGACTGGAACCAGTAGTAAATTATTAAGTGTTAATAGCATTGCAGAAAATATCTTGAAGTTGTACTTTTCATCGTAACAGTTAACCTTCAAATCAGTGTGTTTGGCGTCTCTGAGTGGTGTTTATTGTGCTTATGTTTCACAAGGCTACTTTCTCCAATCATGTATGTACAATTTAAAATCACATAAATCGATCAGGTTTTTTGGGGTTTTTTTTGTCTGAATACCTTCTACTCCCTGGTTTTCCTAGTGGCCCAAAAATACCACCTGTAAGTGAGGCTTATGGTGGAAAATTAAAAAAAGGTACACTTGTGACTAAATGTAATAATTAGAAGCTATTTCTAATGTGTATAACATTGAGGGACTCAAAAAGAGCTAATCAGTTTGCCATATTTGTAGTAGTTTGGTTGTTTACTAAACAAGAAAGAAAAAAACTATTCTGTTCTGATTAATTGTTTTGTATAACCCCCTGTTTTTCTGTAATAGATTAATAATTCCACACTGGGTCAGACACTTCCTGTTAAATTATCTGTGTAGAACAGTAGTGGGCTGTGCATCACTGAACAAGTGTTCAACACATGCATTAATGTGAGTATGAAAGTGGAACTACATGCATGTTTCTGTACATTACAAAGAGCTATGGGGATGTTTTTGATGTGGCTTTTAAGAAAAGTCCCAAATAAATTTTCCAATCCATCTGTTTCTCACATTGACATTGGTGGCTAAGGGAAAACTGGGTGGTATGTCTTTGGTGGCTCTTCCATCGAATTCCCAGTCAGTGTTGTAATAAGTTAACTACTAGTACCGGTTGTCAAAGGGATGGCGGAGGGGGCTTTAAAATAAATTAAAGATGGGCCATAAATCTGAACAGCTTTTCACAACCTAATACTCCTGTGAGGAAAGTAATCAGAACTTTACCACTAGGACATGAAGCCCCAACTAAAGCATATTTTGCAGCTTTTATGTTTTTTGTAGCAATGAATATTGTAAGTAACAAGATAAAGCCTGCTCATTGAAATACACATTTAGAGGCACAGGTTTCAAGAAAAATAATATTGGTTCATTCATTTATTTTACTTATACAGTTTCTTAACTGAGATAGTGCTGATGTAGCATCTCATTTGTAGCTTACACAGCACATAACTTGCCAAGAAAAAGTGTCTGGAACTGAGCCAACATTATAACGTAACGTGAAAAATGAGAGGGCTTCTTTTCACACTATTTGTAAACCTGGAAGAATTCCTTGATTAAAAACGGACACTCACTAGTCACTTCATATTACAGAACTATTTTGTAACTACCTAAACAAAGTGACGTGCTGCCATGTACTGATTGCACAATCTTCATATCCGTTAGATTGGGTTACATGGTAAACTAGATCCAAATGCACTCCTATTCAAATCGATGCTCTGCTTGTTTATGTGATTTACTGAAGTGATTCAGATTGGCTGCTTTAGTGGATCACAGATACGATGGCATGGCCATATATCTATGGGTTCTTAAAAGACAGTTTTATTCTGTTTTGAAAGTAAATAAAGTTTGAAGTCCTCGTGCACTTTTGAATAGGACTCAACCACTGCAACATAGTCTAGTAGCAAACCTACAATTTTGGAGACACGAGGTAAGACAGAATTTGCTTGATTGGTCACTATACCTTGCTTAACACCAGTTCGGTCTGCTGAAAAAAATTGTTTTTTGTACATGTTATTAATAGAAACTAACGATACACTAACAAAGTGGAGCCTGCTATGCAAGTCACACTGCAATATACATCATGATATAACATAAAGTGATTCATACCAAAAATAAACCATGTTTATCATAAAAAAATAACATTTGATAGACAACAAGTTGCTCTGTATGCTTTTGGTCATTTATCATGAGTCACCCCTCTATTAGAATATGATGTTAAGAGAGACATTGTGTCATTACACCCATAAAAGGACTTCTTTGGGTATGTGTTCCCCCTTTATGTGAACAGTGCCATAATCTGTTCATTCAGGTGGTCTACTTATATAATCGGCATGAATGTTTTATGTCCCACAAGTTTTTGGTAATTTTTGTTATTTATTTTGAATGCATGAAGAGTAATCAATGCTTGCGTGAAACCAAGCGTTGATGTAAAAATGTGCTTCTATTGAAAGAAATCACTTCATTCCAATGTAAATAAGTTGATTTCAAAACAAAATTTCATTTTTAATAAAGAAGAATGAGAATTATTCAAGTGCTAAAGGAGAATTCAAGAAAATAATAATGTTTTCCTAAAACTGCAGAAATTCATATTTGATAGGATCAGTGTTTATGGACATAAGGCAAAGCACAACTTTTAAATGTCCCCTCTGTCTTTGATCAGGTAAAAATAATAAAATGAAATGAAACCAGGGTAAAATCGTCACAGGATACAGTCTCAGGTTCAGAGGGGTATGATGTTAATGCCAAGATCATAAGTTCTTTCTTGTTTCTCCTACAGATGGAACGTGTTTTACAGATCCTTGTGTTTAACTGCAAATTCCCATTAGACTCAACCAAGTACACTTCCAGGTGAAAAACATTTAGTTCTATACAGGTTGATTCTTTGAAGTATTAACAAGATTTTTATTCCTCCCTGAACAGATGATTGGACCCCTGGGCTTTTCTCATTTAATTTTTGGAAATGTCTTGCCAAGCAACACATTAAAAAATATTTCAACCTCAGCAGTGTGACATTTCCACCAGTCCAATCTAGCAAAAGATACCTCACTAAATTAATTTCCTTGTAAAATAACATAAAAGGGAATTCAGCTACATTTCGTAGAGGACGAAAGCCTAGAATAATGATAACCACTGTGTCTATTGAAACGGCTGGCTATTGGTCATGGAAGCCAAAGAAGTCAACCTATCTCTTTCCACATGCTATGTTTTCCTGCCATTCTACCGTGTGGTCAATGGACCACCATGCTCCCTTCATTGATGTTTCATATTGAGCCCCCTAACGGAGTAGTGCAACTCTCAAAGTCATGAGTGTTGGTAATTTAAATGTGGTTATGAATGAAGTACTGGTACTCAGTCTGGTTTCTGCAGTGTGATATGGCTTACACTCAAAAAAAACATATCCCCCCCCACTCAGTTTTTAATCACTGAAAAAAATTAATCACTGGCCATGCTGGTTTCCAGTTTGTCCTGATTGTTCATATATAATGTGCTATTATGTATTTTAGAATGTGCCCACTATTATATTAATTGTTATTATAGTTATTATATTAACTGAAACAACACATTTAACACACAGTGGACAAGAGTCAAGGTCGCAATCATTTAATCAATCCCAATTTCCCAGCAGCTTTGGAAACTGTGTCTCCCATGACTTACATACCGATAATTAGGGGACGAAATTAGGGGATAATTAGGGGAAGAAATAAAGCTACAGAAGGATTCCAGGGCTAAATCTAAGTATATTACCCTGTCTCTTGAATCAGTTTTTAAGTTATTTAAATCCATCATTGTGAAGAAGAATAGTAGACATTTCCTAATAGAGAGGTAAAATAATTAAATGAGTGGCAAAAAGATTAATGGCTTCAGTTTATATAAGCTAATGACAGATGGCACTGTATGTGGTATTGTTTTTTAATTATTATTTAGTTAGCTACAACCACTTTAATGCAATAATTCACCCTCTGTATTTTCAAGTGTGTCAAGGGATATGTTTGTGTGTGTGTGTGTGTGTGTGTGTGTGTGTGTGTGTGTGTATATATATATATTCATGTTTACCTTTCATCTAAACAACCTGCTTAGTTCGCTAGCAGCCCTGAGATTTTTGAGTAATGTGAATGGAATTTTATCGAGGGCTACCATCAAGTAAACTTGCCATGTCTGCGTAAAACACTCCCAATCAATGGGGGTTTCTATGGCATCTGTCCAAAGTAGCAGGCAAAGGTGGGGTAAAATGGAACGAAGGGGGTTTTGATTAAAGTGGCTGAGTGTGGT